>NC_043760.1:31847857-32010357 GCF_902148845.1 Salarias fasciatus | reverse complement strand
AATACACAGGGAGAAATAACAATCTCCAAAGCAGAACCAACATATTCCCAAAACATCCCAGTTGAGTGCGAGCTAATGTTCAGCACATTGTAGTATTTTCATGTTGAATTTTTTTTTTTCAAACCCCCCCTCTTTTTTTTTCTGCCCTGAAAGCCTCATTTAGATGGCAGACAATGCTTTTGAACGCAGAACAGCCTGTAGTCTCTGTGGACCGCTGCAGCTCTGCAAAAAGGACCTAAATGAAGGCACAAGACAGCGGAGCAGCCATGAGATCCCGGCACCCGCAGACAAGCCACAGGACTCTAATAAACACACACACAATCACTGTCATTAGCAAGACTGCATGTGCAGAGCCCTCTTCTTCATCCTCACAGGGAAAAGGTTTAAATTTTTTGTGCCAGGAGAAAAATCCAATCTTGTTTTTTTTTTTTTTTTTTGAGCAGGATCACATCTGTACTCCATCTGCATTGCTGAATCAAATTCGAATAAACCGCTATATTGAATTTTTTTTGCTGTTGTACTGTCCCTACAGAACAAGATGATGATATTTGAAGATAAGTGCCCTTCTAAAAAAAAGAGGCTTTATGTTCAGGGAAATTACATTACAAGCTAGAGGTGCTGTAGTTGCTTTTTGAGTAAAATTTCCAAAAGTCTCGCTTGTCCTCTTGGGGCCAAGTATAATATTTGGACCATCACATCTGCCATATATTATGATTTTCCTGAGGCATGATGCTAAGACAAGAGGATTTCTATTAGTTTTCTTCCCTGATTTTATACATTTTTCCTGTAATATGCAGTTACTGCATATAAAAAAAAAAACATTGTAAAACTTTTCCAGATAATTCTAATTTATGATCACTGAAGGAGTTTTCAAGTTGTGCCTCTCATGAGTGAAAAGAAGAATTCAGGAAAACCGCCAGGAGGTGAGATCTGGATTTAGGATCCCTCATCCTTTCACACATGTGAGATTAGTGCGGTGGGGGGAGCAGGTTGAAGCAGCACTGTGGCATTTGTTGGAGTGTGGACTTGTGTCCAAGCAGAGAAGACTGCTCTGGGCCGCTTTGCCTTCTCTCTCCCTCCCTCCCTCCCTCCCTCTCTCCCTCCCTCCCTCTCTCTCTCCTCTCTCTCTCTCTCCAGTTGTTTTTTCTAACTGAATACTGACAGATGGAGATTCAAATCTTCCCATGTGCTTCACAAAACTAAAGCATTTCAGTACTAATTTTCAAACGCCACCCAGATGTGTACATGTGATTGATGATCATCTGCAGCAGCAGAATCCTGTTTTGTTTGCTCACTACTCTGCATTGCTCCAGCCTCTCTCTCTCTCTCTCTCTCTCTCTCTCTCTCTCTCTCTCTCTCTCTCTCTCTCTCTCTCTCTCTCTCTCTCTCTCTCTCTCTCTCTCTCTCTCTCTCTCTCTCTCTCACTCTCTCCCTCTCTTCACCAGCCAGCACAGACCCATTTAAGTCTGCTGATGTCTTGATAATGTTCCAAAGACATCACAAGCAGGTAAAGAAGGAATTCCTCAGCTCCCCCATGGCGATCAGGCCACAACATGGTTTATGGACAGTAAAACACTTTCCTCATCACATCCTGCAGCCCAGTAAAGACACATTTTACTCACATTTAGACAAACATTAAAAAAACAACCTCCAAAAAAGTGCCCTCCATGGCTAACAATATCAGACTCTTGAATAAAGTGTATTGTGTGACTTCAACCATGTTGTGGTGAATAGATGCACTAACTTCAATTTAATACTGAGAAAAAATATTAGAATAACTCATACTTTGGTCATAAACTGAAATAATCTGTTTTTTTTTTAATTTTTATAACAAAGACCATACACTAATCATTTATTATTGATTATTGATTAAAAAGCTGAATGAATAAGACATTAAAAAATAAACGTGATAGTGAATTGCGGTTTGAATAAGGAATTTACAATATTTAAAAAATGTAAAATAAGCAACTTTATTTAAATTATTATTATTATTATTATTATTGTTATTATTATTATTATTAATAATAATAAAAATAACAATGCCATTTTGTTCATTTCATGTCTGTCTTGTACAGTTTATCTTGTTTGTCTTGTGGCGTTGGGTTAAATAACTGCTAATAAACAAGTTCTTGGGTAATTAATACCATAACACGGCTGCGCTCGTGCAGCTGGAGAGGCGGGGTGTCGGAGTCGTGGGGAATGAACGGCAAGTGAAAATATGATTGAGGCCCCTTTAAGAGTTTTTGGCCACTAAACTGTAGCGACACCAGCGTCGGTGCGTAAAAAGCATCCCTCCTGGATTCCTCCTGATTTTCCTGCAGGCTGCTGCTGATTGGACAACACATGGCTCGTGTCTGCCAGTTTACGTGCAGTAATTTCTTTTGCAATAAATATTTAGAGAAAGCAGAGGCGGGGGTGTGTGGGGTGGGGTGGGGGGGTCTCTGTGTGCACCACAACTGTCGTTTAATGAGCCGGAACATTAAACTTACTATTAAATTTTATCAAACTAAAACCTGAAATATGTGGAATATAGGCACAGGGCTCGACACCGTCTTATTTTTAATTGGGCGCTGTGCTCGTCATTCATATTAAACAGGCGCTGGATATAGGCCTCCTAGCAATCTGGTTTTTTTTTTTTTTTTCCTTTTATTACTCTGCAAGAATGTTTTTCTCACTAAAGAATAAGTAAATACGGGTTGTGGCGTCTGTAACACGGATGAAAATAATCCTTAAAAACTCGTTTTAAATAAATGTGGCCTACTTAAGTCTGTGTTGGTAAACACTCTATTGATTTCCACTGACTGCTGCTCTGTGCATGCATACGCCATCACATCCACACGCACGTGCACTTGAAATGAAGCATTAAATGACCACCAGCAATAAAATACTAGTTTTATTTTTGTGCCAAAAATCAGGTGGCACATGAAGAAGTTGTGCGTAAAAGTTGGATTTTTTTTCTTTTCTTTTTTGTTGTAATTTCATATAGAGAAATCCCTGATGGTGGATTATTTCGTTCCAAACAGAGGCGCCTTTTGTAAACGCCACTTTGCAGCAGGATGACATCGAGGCACACGACTGGGAGCGCAGATTTGCGTCTTAAAGAGGATTTAGGTCTATTAACAACAAAAGGCGCAGTTCATGGCACAAGGGAGAGACCTCGACTTGTGCGTCAGCCGCAGTGATGTGAAGCGGGCTCAACTGATAAATGGAGAGACATCAAACCGAGTCATTACAGAGCTGAGATATGAGACTTTCACAGTGGCGGGCCGCTCAGGGCGGCGCACCCAGGGGATCGCACTCCTCTCCCGGCCTTTTGTGTTTGTGTGCTGGACTGATGAACGACTTAGATAACGTTAAGCCATTATGGGCTCACTTATTCCCATGAAAATCCTGTAAATAGAGGGAACATTTTTTCACTGCTGATATCTATTGATTTTTTATCCCTTTTTGTAATCGGAATCCGCGAAGGATTACGAGTGAATACTCAAAAGGGAATTGAATTTATACCGGCTAAATATTAATTAAAACATCATATCATTATTTATATGTTGCTCGTGGGCGTTGGTTCGCAAACAGTATGAGTTTTAATTTATGGGATATATATCTGTGTGCAGAATGCATCTTCAACTTTTTTTTAAAATATGGAAATTGGCTTTACTGATGTGAGTAGAAAATAAAATATTGGACTTTAATGATTTATCTAGATAGTAATTTCACATAATCACTATTTGTTGGAAAGTTCTCGGGATGTTCTCAGGATTTATGCTTATGTGTACATTTTGAATTAATTGAAAACTTTTTTTGTTGGAAAAAAAACGCTCATTTGCCAGTTCAGTCTCTCCACGCGTGCACGCGCTTTGCTCCCTCAGAAATTGCCTGTTAATCCCACTTTAGTGAAGTCCAATCAGCTGATACACCAGAGGTGCTTTACGCACAGATAATCTCCGAAACAGATTTATCAACTCAGCAAACAACAGCGGCAGAGTGAGGAGGAAATCCCTCAAACCCCGGCGTCTGTATCTCCTAATCTGGTTAATTACATTTTCGCGGGATTAATTAGACATAACAGCCATATACAGCCTCCTCGCAGGAGCGAGCCACCGTAGGCATTTTAATGACCCCGTAATTCAATTAAGCGCCTCCATCAGTCCCATCATTGATTTGTGGAAGACGGTTAAAAAAAAAAAAAAAAAAGCTGCTGAAAGTTGAATTCTGCAAAGTCGAGCCGGCCTGTAATTGCTCAAGACACAGAGATCGGAGGGAAGAAGGGGTAGGGGGGCTGGGCTGAGGTGGCCGTGTATAAATAGTGAGCTCTCAAATACACAGTCACAACAGCAGGAGTGATCTCACCTCCTCTCCACCCCTTCTATCTGCCGCCGCTGCCAGCCTCCAAAACGCGCGTATCCGCGAGCAGTGCTGGTGCGCACAGAGAGACGGTGAGGGTGTACACGCATACACGGTGGATTTCCCCGACCAGGACCACTACTGAGAGACAGAGCCGACCATGGAAGAACTTACGGCATTCGTGTCGAAATCTTTCGATCAGAAAACCAAAGAGAGCAGCAAGGAGAGCATCACGTACAGGGAAGTTTTGGAGAGCGGCTTGACGCGGGCGCGGGAGCTGGGCAGCCCGGAGACGAACCTGCAGGACATAACGGAGAGCAACCACTGCCCGGTGCATCTGTTCAAGGACCACGTCGAGCTGGAAAAGGAGAAACTCAAGGACTTTAATGTTTCGAGGGCGACAGAGGGTAAGCTTTTCCCCTTTTTAAACTTAATAAAATGATCTGTTTCATGACGGGAGAAAAAAAAATGTCTGAAGTTTTGACTGTTTTCAGCCAGGAACGACATTTTTGGGATTTTGTTTTTCAGCGTAAACCTTCAAATCCGTTCGCAGTAAGGGCTGAATTGTACTTTAGTCGTTTAAATACGAGTAGTTGAAGGAGTTTCCTGAAGTTATCACGTTATTCTGTTATTACAATTATTATTTTAACGCAGCAGGAGGCGGGCCCTTCGCCTGGCCGTCCTATTAACTATTTAATGATTGTTTTCAGAGTCTCTCTTTTACTAAATGACAAAAAAAATCAACGTGTCTTTTGTAAAACATTTAAAACAGTCTGTAGCTTTATTTTAATGAATTTTTCACATTCTTTGCCACATTTGGCAGCACATTTATATTGAACTGCACGTCTTGGTTCTGTACTCCATTTTATAATACTGACTGTATTGTTACATTTATTTTATATTAGAGAGAGCATCAATTAAAGCTTTGTTGTGAATTTAAGGTTTATTTTGAAATATATATCATGCAGGTTCGCCATGTTTCTTCGTGTGATACACCAGCAAGTAAAAGCAAACGGATTTTTTATTTTACGCATAAAATTTTGCGTGAATTAAATATAATACCGCTGAACAGATTAAAGTGAATCTTATTTTTTTAATAGTTTATTTTTGTCGTTTAAAGCTAGCAACTAATTAATGGCAGCCTCGGCAGTCCATGTGCTCCCTGTAGGTCTCTGAAAACATTTTACTTATTTCCATATTGATTGTATAATTGAACAAAGATCGATTGAAATGTCTTATTCTGCTTTACACACCCAGTAATGGAAATAAACAACTGTTCAGCCTGTCGGGGATTAATCTGTTAAGTATTTATATCATATGTCAGTTATCCTGCAGTTTGGGGAAATAAACAGGTTCACGTCAGTAAACTACAAACAGTAAAAGGCGTCTGAACAGGCAGGTAATTGCAGCAGTTGTCAGCTGTGTTACTAATAATAACAACACAGATAGCAGCTAATGGTACAGTATAGTCTCTTAAAAATAGACCAGCCTATAGACTGACAGCTTTGCTGGATTACACACACGCACACACTGCGTTTCTCAGTTGACAAAAAAAGAGAAATGTTAAAGCGGACCATTTTTTATTCATAGCCTTAAATAACCTCAGTCCATATTGCGGGAGCAAAGTAATTAGACCTAAATCTTGTCCGTTTAGCCGAAGCTTAATTCTCTGCTCTTTAAATCGCTCCCAGCCTTATTAGGCTTACATGCCATGTATTGACTGATTTACTTTTATAACAGCACTGACGGTACGAGCTGACTTATGGAGGCTGGAGACACAGCCACAGGCCTCCCACTTCAACAAATACACTGTGTGTGTGTGTGTGTGTGTGTGTGTGTGTGTGTGTGTGTGTGTGTGTGTGTGTGTGTGTGTGTGTTGCTGTCAAAGTGCCGGGCCTAAGGCCCCCTGTCAGGGCCCAGTGTGGGCTTTAATGGGGGACCAGTAAAGTGCATGTGTGTGTGTGTGTGTGTGTGTGTGTGTGTGTGTGTTAAACAGCAGAGTAAAGCAGCGCGAGGCGGCGCGTCTCTGTTCACTCCTTCAAGAAATCCACAATTTAACCCCATCCTCTCGTTTTATTTTTATTTTTTTTATTTCCAAACCTCGGGGCGACTAAACAGGAATATACGACTGCAAGGAGAAAAAGGAGGACGTGAAGTCGGAGGACGAGGACGCGCAGGGCAAACTGAAGCAGCGGAGGAGTCGCACGAACTTCACTTTGGAGCAGCTCAACGAGCTGGAGCGGCTGTTCGACGAGACGCACTACCCGGACGCCTTCATGAGAGAGGAGCTGAGCCAGCGGCTCGGACTGTCCGAGGCCCGGGTGCAGGTGAGGATGCTCCCCCCGTCCCGCACTGCCTGTGGTGTTTACGCACCGTGCGGTGCGTAATTAGCGGCGATCAACGCGGTGCGTAACGTGTTTCCCGGTCAGAGATGTGCAGGTGCTTCCTCTCTTATAGTAGGGGAGAATAGTACAGTGACATCTCTTTCCAGCGTTTGTTGAAATTGTGGGAATCATCTAAATAGTCCTTGGTGTATGTAAAAAAAAAAAAAAAAATTATAATGAAGAGGGGGGAAGATGCTCCTAATTAGGGCAGAAACTGAGACCTTGTGAATTTATATTGTAATTATATTCTTATGAAACAATTAAGCAAGCACACATAAACAACAAGGCATGGGCTGTTTTCCTTCATATGCTCTCACTTAGACTGGTTTTTTTAAGTCGTGTTTGCAGAATTTGCCCTCATATTTATCCTGTTTTTGATCTCATGAAAATACCTTACATTTAAAAGAGCTACGTGTTGTGTTTGATTGATAAAAAAATCGTATTGAATATTTGCTTTAATTCGTCTGTTATAAATAAATAACTGCGCGTGTTGTGTACGTGCACATAAATGACCTATTTCTAATTAGTCTGTACGCATTTTTAGTTTATTTACATGAGACACCTCAGAGGTAATTGAATAAATAATTTATAGTGTGGGAAATAACTGTACAATTCATATGTTGATCTCGTGGAAATTCATAAAATCTCCATTTTTTTAATATGAACTTTCACTGTCATAATATTTCGATAGCAAGTCACAATTGTCAGTTCCATTTGTGAAAAATCCAGACTACAGGCTGTTGATTTTAAGATCTATACGACATTGTCAAAATTAATCAAGTGAAAATATTGGGTCCAACGGATGTGATGTGTTTCTTCTGTCAAGCAGCAAACATTAAAATCGCCCAAAAAATAGTAGAAAAAGGGGGCGTCGGTGTAACGGGAGGTGGATCGGTAGCAGCCATCCCTGTCAAACAAGCGCAAACTGCTGTAAATCATCAGGGATGGAACAACCGAGTGAACCTGCAGCGGCGGGCCTGCAGAACCAACAACCTGCGATCCGAGCAGCCTGAGGGGGGAGAGGCGCAAAAAAAATCCCAAGCTATGATTAAAATGAATGAAGAGGCTGAATGGCTGCTTCAGGGGACGCGCTCTTATGTCAACTCGGATCCCTCCTCATTTTCTTTGTAATATCTGCCATTGGCTTGATGTAGTGTCCCCATAAAAACAGATTAGAAATAATTCGATTCCGGGCCAACTCTGCCGCTGTTCAGATGTATCTAATCGGATGAATCAGCCCCATCATGGAGCTTTAAGAGCCCACCGACTACCATTTTGAGCTGAGCGTTGTCGGGCTCGGTTGGCTGTGGTAGCAGACAAACTTGCACTGCACTTATCACGCTGCAGTTATCGCTAATAAACTGTGTTCATTAAAATAATCCATGGCGCAAATGTGCTCAGAAAGACCTTCGCAGCCCGGCTGTGCGTGTTTTCCTCTGCCCGGATGGACCTTTACGCACAGATCCCGCTGTGAGCGACCCCAGGAACAGGGAACATGTGAAAAGCAGCCTGTTTGGTGCGGGCTCAGTGCGGGTGGGTTGCAGCAGGGCTGTTGCAGGCTGTGAACCTGCGCTCCGAGCAGCTGTCAATGAATCTAATTGAAAGTTATGAGAGCTTGGTGCGGAGCAGGCAGTAATTCAGTTAGGACTAATATCTTTGGGTTTCTGGCGCGCTGCTAAATTAAATGTCATTATTCACTGTCTCTAATAAAAAATCAAAAAGGAAATGAGATTAGGGTATTTGTGAAGCGCATCATTGAGTGGCCCTTAATGAAGAAATAACTGTCTGAACCAGTGTAGTTCACTTTGCTTAACATACTGGCGCGTAATTGGAATTGATCTCGGGCCCGTCTAATATTAGCCTTGATTTATCTGAGGGATTACTGTGCGTCTATGCAAAATCACCTGGGATTTTCATAAACACCTTTTCTATCATCATTTACCACTGTGGAGCTGATCACTCACAGCCTATACAATAACGGCGGTTTACAGTGGCATGCTCCATGCACTGATAATAATAATAATAATAATGATAATAACAATAATAATAATAATAATAATAATAACAATAATAATAATAATAATAAATGTTTGAATGCGTTTAGACGGATTTAATTTGCATTGTGGTTTATTAATTCAAATAATTCAATTTGATGGGTAATTTTGAAGCAAGAAAGGAAGCTTCAATGTTTTTTTATTCTATTATATTCTATTTTATTTTATTTTATTTCATTTGGAATTATGGGGTGCCATTTGCCCCCCGCCTGCCTCATGCTGGACATGCTGCATTGACGGCTGTGTTGTTGTCTTCCCATCAACGCGGCGCTGCACGTGTCTCCACGCGGCGCCGCGCGCATCCTGTCTGCGCCCTTTGTGGTCCGCGCACGGCCGCTAATCCCGCATCTGTAAATGATAATCATTGCGGGGTCGAAGGGGAGGGGAGATAATGTTATTCAACGAGGCAAATTAAGTTGATGGTGATTAACAATGGGCCTTAGCCTGCAGCTTCAAACGCAGTCAGCAAATTAGGGAGCTGCTTAAGAACCTTTTTCTTTTTCTTTTTTCTTTCCCATTGTAATGAAACATCACCACAGTTCTCTTCTAATATTACTAAAAACCTGTGTGATTTTATCATTATTATGTCTCTTTTGTAACGGTTTATTCTTGATTTAAAGCAAAATATGAAATAGAATTTATTTAATTTTTTATTTAAATTTGATGTATTCATTTTTTTTAACAGTTTACTGGTTTTGAAATGTTTTTGATTTTTTTTCTGAAGGGTTATTTCTTTTTTCCTCACCAGGTTTGGTTTCAGAACAGAAGAGCAAAGTGTCGAAAACAGGAAAACCAGATGCACAAAGGTAAATGATGCTTCTTCTCACCCCCTTTTTAATGTTCTTTTGATTTTATTCTAACAATTTAACACATTTTTTTGACTGCATGTGTAAAAAAAAATAAAATAAAATTGTGACCTCCTCATCTCACATAACAACAACTGTCTGGCTGTCTGACAGACATCTTTCCCTTCTCCCCAGGTGTTATTCTGGGCAGCGGCAGCCACCTCGATGCATGCAGAGTAGCACCCTACGTCAACATGGGTGCCCTCCGGATGCCCTTCCAGCAGGTAGGCCCTGTTTTCATATTTCTTGGGTAAAGATGCGCTTAAAATGCAGAAATGTTCATTCAGGTCACACAACAACTGAAGTCAAGTTAAATTCTGCTGTTAAGTGTAGTCAGTAGTTGACTGAGGGTTCTGCATCTGGTGAAGCTGGGGCAAAAACTACATGTTGGTGAAAAACAGGTTAGAAATCGAGCTGAAGCTTGGTGCGTGTGTGTGTGTGTGTGTGTGTGTGTGTGTGTGTGTGTGTGTGTGTGAGAGAGAGAGAGAGATGTGTGTGTACAAGGTGAAACTGGAGTCAGAGTCGCTCTTCTATATTTGTACGTTCACATACATCTATAGGCCCTGTGCCAGTTATTAGATGTAAGTGATGAGAGACTGTGTGTGTGTGTGTGTGTGTGTGAGAGTGTGAGTGTGAGTGTGAGTGTGTCGGAGGGGGAGGGAGCAGCTCAGACCTCATTGCACCTTTCACCTCTGCGCGGCGTGCGGAGGGCTGGACTGTACGGGGAGAGGAGAGGTGGACGGACATTTGATCTGCTGCTATCTGCTCCTGCGTCCCGGCCGCTGTGTTGTCTGCTTGACCCTTGTGAAAAGCAGCGGCCTAATTAAGCCAACAGTGCGGCAGGCGTGAGCACATAAAAGAGATGATGAAAGCGGCGAATGGAGTGGGCTCTGATGGATATTGGCGTTGAGCTGCACTGGCAGGGGTGGAGGCTGGAGGCCTGCATACTGAGAGAGGCATGCTGCATGAGGCTGAAGCCGGCACGCACACACTCACACATTACAATGCAACAAGCGCGTATAAAACAAGCAGACTGGCTGCGTAAGGTCTCGACTCGGACCTTGGCGAGGTCTTCTTGTCTTTCTTTATTTACAAAGAAGAAAGAGCGATCAAAACTACCTCTAAAAATACACGGTATCTCCTGCATTGTTATGGTGAGCACATTTTGATGCACAATTTCCGCGAAGCATCGCCGCCCGTTCGGTAAAGCACTGATTGATTCATGTCCAGACCTCCAAACAAAATCACTCTCAACAATCAGCGTTCGTAATGTTTCCATCAGCGCCTCTGCACTCTAACCTGAAGCCACTGCGCCGTCCGCTTGGGAAATGTCGTTCACAGCTGCAGTTTGTTACCTGATTTTTTGAGTAATTGTAGACGTGTGGAAAAGTTTGTGTTTGCAGGAGGTTTTGTTTGGATGCTGTTTCCCTGCTTAGCAACCTACACATGTGTGGTTCGGATTAATTTTCCCTCTCATTTAACCACTTCAACACGAGCCGTGTCTTGGGGTTTTTTTTTTTCTATTTT
Source organism: Salarias fasciatus (assembly GCF_902148845.1). NCBI lineage: Eukaryota > Metazoa > Chordata > Actinopteri > Blenniiformes > Blenniidae > Salarias > Salarias fasciatus. The sequence goes on along the minus strand of NC_043760.1, from coordinate 31,999,203 downwards.
GTGCCAGTGCAAGAGGGAGCAAAGTGTAAAAAATAATATTTAGTCAAGCTAAAAGTTTGACTTTCTATCATTCTATTTTGGTTGGAGAAGAAAGCGTGAAATACTTAAGTTTTCCCACTTCTTCCTGTGGTGTTTGAAACACATGAGAAATGGCAACAGGCTCAGCTCGCTCCCTCTGAAGTAAGCAGATGCTTAATTTTCACCTACTTCTTATAAAATAATTGCCAAGAATGTGAAAACTGATATCCTATGCTCCTTATGATTTCTTTTTCCCCTTGACTCAGGAATATGTCTGGATAAATATTTATAACTCCAAATATGTGAATATCTTTTTAGTGCAAAATTGTTTATTTATGCAATTGAATACATAATCAGGATAACAAGACTGCAAATTTCCAAGGGTATAACGGAGTCCTCAGTCTGAATTAAACAAATCTGTTCGGGGTCCTGGAAAGACTTTGATTCTGGACGATTAAATTGGATGTGGTGTCTGAGAGCAATGTATGATTCATTAACTTCTAGAATAGCTGACATGAAGGAAGGGCTAAAGCGCAGAGTGCAGCCCTGAACTATTTTCTTAGAAAACACACAGTAAGCAACAGCTCCGAGGGGGTAGAATCCGAGGGGGATTTTAATAGTGTCAGACTGTGAAACCTAAATCCTCAGCTCACACACACGGCCCGAGGCGCTCACGCTGACTAACTTGGTGTTTTGCCGCCTTGCAGGTACAAGCACAGCTCCAGTTGGACGGGGTCACCCACTCCCACCCCCACCTGCACCCTCACCTGGCCGCTCATGCTCCCTACCTGATGTTCCCGCCCCCTCCTTTCGGACTACCAATCGCGTCTCTCGCCGACTCGGCCTCCGCGGCAGCGGCGGTGGCGGCAGCCGCCAAAAGCAACAGCAAGAACTCGAGCATCGCCGACCTGCGACTCAAGGCAAGAAAACACACCGAAGCTCTGGGACTCTGACCCCACCGGGCTGCCCCTCCGCTCGCCTGATGCCCATAATCGCCTCTCACACAAGACTGAGCCTGTGAAAGGGCCGTGACACTCACAGCTAAAACTAAAATAAACAAAAACACTGAGTGAGAATGAAAGAGAGGAACACATACAGAGGAGGGGGGAGAGGGAGTGTGTGAGAGAGAAAGGGGGAGAACAGTGGAGGAAGAAAATAAAAAAAAAGGAAAAAAGAAGGAGGGGGCGAGAAAATTGTCACAAAACCAGCTGCCAAAACAAACCACTTGTAGAGAACGGTAATTAAATACCAATGAAATCACCTTTTACTTTTCGCCCAACAGGCAGGACTTCTGCGGGGCCAGTGGCTCAGTCCACTCCAGGCACAGATCACATCCCAAGGACCGTACAAACACATGTGGATGTCTGTCTGAGGGCCGGGCCGGGGCCCGTCAGACCAGAAGACGTTAGAACAAAGCAAACTGGCAGGCAGCAGCAGGGCCAAAAGCAGAGCCTCGCTGACGCTGGCTGCCGCCATGTTGACAGTACAGAGGGTTGAGCTTTGGGGGAAAACAGACCCACACATCACCTCACCGAGGCTTTGGAACGGCTCTCATCTTTACACCCCCCCCCCCCCCCCCCCATCTCTTGCTAGGAAAAAAAAAAAAGAAGGAAAAAGAAAAAACAAACCTTTTTTAAGAAAAAAAAAGGCCATATTTGTCTCCAAACCACTGTGTTCCCTGCTGCTGCCAAGTGCATGAGCTCTAATGGAGGACCGTTGTGGGACTTGTCTCCATCCACACCTGACACAAACGCTTTACAACTGTTTTTAACACTGCCATTCAGTGCGCTCCCCGCCCCCCGCCCCCCCTTCCTTCCTCCGACGCCTTCAGAGTCGAAGGTTCCGGTAGCCCTCCTCTTATGGACTCGTGCTGTAACAAAAGCAACAATGCTCTTTCCCCCCTCCGCTGCAGAGGAGAGACGTTACTCGGCGTTGCTGGGCATGTTTTCGGCCAGGCCTGGGTGTGCATCACTCCTCTCTCTCTCTCTCTCCCCCTGTCTTTTGGTTTTTTTCTTTCTGTTTGTTGTGTTGTATCTTGGGTAAAGAAGTGAAGATCGCCTTTGCACTTCAGGTCTTGTATGTGGGTGTTTACAAATGGCACTACAAGCAGAAACTACTTTACTAATTGGGAAAAACAGGGGTGGGCGCGGGCTTTAATATTGTCATGCGATCGGCAGAAAGGACGCTATCTGGGATAAAGGGTATATAAATGGGATTTTTTTTTTCTTTTCTTTCTTTTTCTAAATCTGAAAATATGAAGAACGCATCAGTCAAACTGAAATGCAAGGGTGTGCAGTTTAAGTGCAATACTGTAAATAGCAAAAAAGTAAAAACAGCTAGCAGTTAATCCTCAACGATGAAGAGACCCGATGTGACTCTTTTGTTGTTTCCCATGCACTGTTGGAGTGTTGAATTTCTTTGCCAAAACACAGCAGTGAATTTTTTTTTTTTTTGTTTATAATCTACGGCGGTGTATATTTAGTTGGAGGACGGTCGCTCAGAACCAGGTGCCATATCCCACGTAACCTCCTGTGTATTCAGTGCGTTCTCTGTACGTCGGGCACAGCCATCGCTTGTTGAGGAAGACATGAGCACATTTTTGGACGATGCAAAAATGAGGGTCAATTTAAAATGCCGATCTGTACTAACACGAGCAAAAACTTTTAACTTTTTGATTCTGGAAAGAGAAACGACAATAAAAATCATCCAATCAGCGCCGTAACCCGAACCAGGCTTCTGTTCTGTTTAATCCTGATTTTGCATGTTATACGTGACATTTTCATCGTTAATTTCTAATGAATTCTGACCGGCTGACACATTTGGATTCAATTCAGAGATTATTTTAAGGTTGTTGTAAACACTGCTGTCAGAGCTGCGCTAAAGCTGCGGATCGGTTTCTGGTCTACGTACCTCTAACAGTCTCCAAACATCTTCTCTGTTCACAGACCTCCATTTAGAAATGTTTATGTCTCCATTTTAAATTAAACATATGGGTGTTTTATTTATTATTTTGTCTGAAAGTTTATGAAAGATGAAATAGTTGAACTACAAGTGTACATTTTTACATGGCTTTGCATTTATTTTTGTATGTTTTTTTAAGTGTTGAATTTGAATTAGGAGGTGTGGCTGTAGTGCATTGTTTGCCGAAAAAAAAAACAAAAAAAAAAATGTAGCGTGTCCGAGTTTACAAACATTTCAGGGATGGTTGAATTGAACAATACTCCATGGAATTTGTTGTACCCATTAAAAAAAAATGACCATTTCATATGCAAGCATGCCTGAACATGAATCATCGTACAGTTTGTTTTTCCCCTTTTGATTCACAAAATATGAATGTACATCTTGTACAAGTAAACTATCAATAAAGTTATAAATATTTGTACTTGGGAGTTTCAGAAGACTTTTTAAAGGAGCTGTGCAGAAGTGCTCGGGTTACACACACAGAGTAAACACACGGGACGCAGACGGGCCGGTAATCCTCCTAAATGACTTGGCTGGACGGAGCTCGCCAGATTTTCCAGATAATAACAGCAGATCTCCCAGATCTGTGATCTCTCCGTGTCTCGCGTCACGTCGGCGGCTGACGCTCTGCGGCCGCCTCGACCTGCGGATCAATATCAATATCAGTCCGGAGCTGACGTTGTTCGCCGGCCCGGCTCATCACATCCAATCTGCGCCGCTCGCCGGCGGGGAAAATTGAGCTGCTATAAAATCCAGATGCAGCCCGTTTCTCACAGCGTCCTGCGCGGTAACATCTCTCCCTCCCAGTGTTTGTCAAAATGACACGGAGGGGATTGGTATGGAAAGTGGGGCTGTAATGTCGTCAAATAGAAGCAAGATGGCTGTAACTGGAGTGGGAAGGCCGAGAGCGCGGCGGGGAAATGGGCGGCGAGCAGCACATCTGAGGGACGCCGTGCTCATGACATGTAATCGTCTCTGAACTGAAGGCCCGGAGATCATCTCCTCTGCTTGTTTCTGCAGCGGTGATTAACTCTGAGCACAAGACATGAGAAGGTCAGGAACGGGTGTGTATTAAAGACACACACACACACACACACACACACACACACACGGCTAAGCTGCCTCCACATGCTTTACCCACACATACTAAATTTTGCACATTGAAAATGCTTTGGCCTTCTTTTTTTTTTTTTAATGTGTATTAGCTTCCTCTGGGAGCCAAATTCCAGATGTGTGTGTACAGAGTAATTACGCCATGTGCTATAGTGGCTTATTGTCTGAGGCCCGTTCAGGAATTAGCCCAAATGGCGTCCCGGCGAGCGCGGTACCCCCTGGAAGGTCCCTCCACGTTTAATTTGTGCCTCTGCGCTCATACATCAAGATTGAGCGATATAGTCGCAGACCGATGGCTCCGTATTTACCCAGTGACCCCTCTGGCTGCGACCCGGTCTGGAAATAACAGCATCCTTTTATGTGTACTAATAATTAGCGGGGCGCACACGGCCATCCATCAACCGCCAATGAGCCATGGCTGCTTTGTCAACATGTTCAAGCGCATAAAGCTATTTATGTTGGCTACAAGTTACAAATACACAATAATACATTAATGGAGGAGAAGGAGGCATGTGTGCTGCAGCGTGTACAGGGACAGATTACATCGACTTTTTTTTTTTTTTGCTTTTAGAGTTGAAACACATTCAGCTTTGTTTACAGCTCAGTTTTCAGTCCTCTGCTTGTATTCCCCAAATTTATCAACCAAGAAAAACCCGATTTTACATTCAACAAACAGCTTTGAGTTAAAAAAAAAAAAAAAGCAAAACAACAACACCTGATCAGAGTTTACTTCCTGTATTTCTTTCGTCGTCTGCTGCAGGAAGAAAGACTCGGTCCCAGAGACGAGGAGGCTCGGTGCTGCGCCGCGCCGTAGCCTATCAGGGGTCAAGTGCTCAGGGGTCACGTGAAAATAGTTTTTATCACATTTCATTCACATAATCCTCTTTGAAATGTCACACACAACTATGATCAGATGGAATGTGGGCTGTCGCTGCCTCCCCGGAAAGCTCTGCAGGGCACTGGTAATGGTGTGAAATGACAGAGCTTATGGGCCTGAGAAGACAGTGTATATTTAGCTCAAAGCTTTTGTCATGCTACATCACAATAACTCCTCCAGCTACTGCAGCAACTTTCAAAATAACCGTCCGTTTGGTTTAGCCGAGCGCTTTTTTTTTTTTCTTCTTTCTTTCTGTTTTTGTGAAACAACTTTGCGGTTCCTAAAATCCCGAGTAAATCCAGTTCCGGCAGCTGGAGCTGCAGCTTGAAGCGAAGCCACCCAGAGAAACCTCAGCTGAAAACAATCGAGCCGAAGTGCTGAAGCCACTCGGGCCGGCGGCCGATCAAAGGCCACCTTTCATCCCGCTGTGTTTGGGCTAGACTCCGCTTTGCTTTGTTGGCAAACGCTCCTAAATGTATCTGGAGTCATCAACTCTGCAAAAAGTATATTAAAACTAACATTTTAAGTCTGTGTCAACACTGCCTGTTATTATTATTTTACATTTTTTTTCGGGGTAAGTGGAAAGTGTCGAGAATTTTAAAGTTAGAAAATTGCGGGGTGGGTTTGGGGGGGGTGAGGCATTAAGTTCACATTCCATGCAGCTGTTTATGTTACACTCATTAGGCTTTTATTTGCTAGTTGAAGCATTTGGCTTGTGTTGCTGTAATCCTAGTAAGTTATCTAATGAAAACACTGCACTCTCTGTCCTGTTCCAGTATCGGCTCCATCTACAAACACACACACTTTCAACTTTGTCTCAAAATAAAAACGGCTTTCGCCATAATCTGGATATTCTGCTGTCAGCTCTCCCTCACTTGTTTCTCTCATGGCACTCATGCATTATTTACGCTCACCTGAACGACAGATGTAGTGAAAGATAACCTGCGCTGTGTGTGTTTAGCTTGTCTGGTTAATTCACACCGGGTTCCAGGAGCTCCGGTTTAACTTCTCAAAGTATTTCCAACCACAGCTTCTCTGTGTTTCTCCTCCAGTTTCACCGACTCGCCGTCAGAAAGATCCGTTTTCAGTTTGTGAAGGGTCTCACATAAAAGATAAATTCAAAAGGCAGCCGAGTCAAAGTTAATTTTCAGCTTAATCGTACTACAAATAATCACACTATAGTGTTCACAAATAATCTAATGCATCAATTTAACAGTTTATTTTTCACGTCGTATCATATATTTATTGTGATTGAAAAGCATGCTCAGATAAAAATTAGGAATGAAGTGTTTTTCTAATAAATTAAAAACGGACCCGTTTTACAGAAAACATTTTATCCCATAAAGAAAAACTGAAAGAATACTGGCTGAATTCCATTTAGCTGCTTCAGCTTCACAACTCTGATATTCTGTCTCTTTGTTTACTGGGGAAGCTAAAAGGATGCAGTGCAATTCAATTCAATTCAGCTTTATTTATATTACAACACAGTCGTTTCCAGGCACATTTACAGAGAACAGTTCCACATGAGAATACAGCCATAGTTAAAGATACATTAACTACTTCGTATTTCTCTTCCTCAGTCTGGCAAGTCAAAAAAGTCTAAATGATATGAGATCTGATCATTTAATTCATTTTAACATCTGATAGGACGAACAGTGAAAGTATACATTGAAAGATTTCCAATTTTCAAACAATGAAATCTCTCAGAGTGACTGAAATTGATCAAATTCACACAGATTTCAAGTTTCTCTGTTTTTTTTTTATTTTTAACATTTTTGAGTACTTGCTGTCTTGTGATGAAAATTCACTTCTGTTTAATGTGGTTAAAACTATAGAAGGTGTATAATTAAAACAAAAAGGCCAAACAGTACTTATGCTTTGATAAAAAAAGAAGCTTTTATTTCCCCTGTATATTTCTGTACTTTCATTAGTTTCCTGTTATTTTATAAGAACACAAAGAGATATACAAGTTCCCACCTTTTGCCACGTGATCAAACAGATTACACTTTTAACATGAACAAATATTAAAAAAAATCTAAACACTGCATTGTCATGTCTTTTTTTATTTGTAAATTTTTATCCATTAAAATGCAGTTTAATTTAATTAAAAATGTGTGAATTCAACATGGTTGATAATCTTCTTTATTTATATGTTGTGCATCTATTTTGGGATTTTTTTTTTTTTTAGAATATTTGAGAAAAGTTGAGCACGTGGCCACAACTCTTCCAAACTAAAAACAGCAAAGGAAAAGAAAGAGAAATGTGGATTTTGTCTTCAAGTATTAGAAAATTCAAGCTGAGCTGGATTCATTCTAAATGTTTGTAGATCAAATGAGAATAACTTTATTGATATGAGTGTGGCGACGTTTGTTGTAGTTGTTCTTTGAATTGTCCACAGCCACTGGCAGCATGTGAAGCACTGTGTTCGGGTCTGTATCTATTATCTGTTATCTTTATCGATATCTACTGTTTCGCCGGTAAAATCCCACTCTGGCTAAATGAGACTTCACAGTTTTTACCTTTCTCTTCTGTTTTCCCGACTGAATAATGGTGAATAATATGGTGCGAATAAACATCCAGCGGCAGCTTAACACCATAATTCATTTTGAAATCTCCTCCATTGAAGTGCAGACTAACAAACACTTCAGTGGAGCTCTTTTCAAAAAATATGTTTCTTAAAACGTCAAATCTCTTTGCTGGAGTCTCCGTCAAAGCTGTTTTTAATTACACAACTTCAAACTGCTATTTAGACAACAAATTCACCCTGAGAAAATAATCATTGCATATTAATGTGATCAATAATCCCGAGCAAACGGCAGTTTTATTTCCAGCCGCGTGTGAGGCGCGCTCCACCGTCGCGCTCAGTCAGTACGGCTCAGCCGCTGTGCACAAACAGTTTAGCTTCAGTCCGTATTTGCAAAAAAATTAATCTAAATGGGAGAGCAAATATGATTAGCCTGAGGAATTGAAAGAGACGTCAACAGAAAGCGTTTGTGAATCGTCCCAACTCGCCATCAGAGCGGATTCCCACCCTGTTAGCTTCAGTCAGCGGCGACGGCCGGGAGGTCTCAGGTTCACATTCCTCGGGGCGGGCTGGTCCAGGACCAGGTGGGCCACACTGAGCCTCTAACGGGCCCATCGCTCACCGCGCTTCAGGGAAACTCGGTCACATCAGAAGCTGGAAGTGTTTCAAACTTCCAAACGACATAAAACAGTCCCGCATGCTAATCTGGACTGAGGCAGGTCAAAGGTCACCGGGATGATTTCTCCCTTTCAACACTCTCTCAGAAGCGTTGTGTTTTGAAGTGGCACGGCGAAAACATCTGCCTGACAGACAATTAGCTGAGATAGTCTTCCGAAGCGGCTTGGCACCTCGCTGGACGAGCGCACCGCTGACAGGAAGGCCGTCCCGGCTGGAGGCACGGGCCTCCTGTGTGATGTAACTAACTTGAAAGAATAACTCCACACACACACTCTAAATCCAATCAGATAGGCTGGATCGACTTCACGTACACACACACACACACACACACACACACACACGCACACTGGCAGCAGCGATTCTCACCGTGAGGCGGGGGCTCCTGTTAGAGGGCGCCACAGAGTTTGATGGCGGATGAATTTCCACAACTCGATTTAGACAAACGTCATGAAGATCCAGCAGATTTAATATGAAGACCCGACTGGCTGCAGGAGAGTCACACTTTTAGTGAGTATTTATATCAACAGTCATGAACAATGTGCGGTGTGGGCTCTTCCTCCATCAGGAGAACAAAAAACACTGGCAGAAAACACTGTTGGGAACAACTTACTGCTGTCCAGATCTGATTTTTTTTTTTTTTTTTAATCACTGAGAAGAAATCGTTTGCAGTTTGCTTTCCTAACAAGTAGTAACGCTGACATTGCGCCGCTGCGTGTTCCATGACAGCATGTGTGATTGTTGTTTTCCAGAGTATCTGATCGTGCAACGCGATATCCACCATAGCAGCCGCAGTGTGTTCAGGCACGCTGCCTGGTGGAGGTTTTAAACAAAAAAATAAACCTGGCAGTGACATGTTTCATTTATTGATATTCAACCAAAGCCACAATCCGTCCCTGTCCCTGACCAGAGTGCTCATTTCCTTCTGAACCTCACCACAGCCTCGGCTGGAGCTCTGCCTCCGCTCGGTCTCCACCTCCGTCACCTGCTGGACGTCGGAGCTTCATTCATGAAGAAAACACTCTTACTGGAAAATGCTGGACTTTATCCTGCTGCTGTGCCACAAATGAGAAACACAAATGGTCTAATCTGTTGTAATCTCATCATGTGCTGCTTATTATCTGGTGTGATCTCCTCTCATTTTCTGTTTCCTCTCGTCTCATCTCATCTCATCTCATCTCATCTCATCTCATCTCATCTCATCTCATCTCATCTCATACTGTTTCTCATTAAAGTCTAATCTAATTTCTTTTAATCTCTTCTCAACTAATCTGATTTCTTTTTGCACATCTTCTCATCTTGTCTAACCTCGTTCCATCTCATCTAATCTGGCCTTTCATCTCCAATAATCCTATCTTCTAACATTTAATCTCGCTCTACAATGCACCCTCTGTTTTCCTCATCCCACCTCATGATGCCTCACATCTTAGCCTATTTAACACTGCTTCTTATTTCTTGTGATCTAATCTCTTTCAGCTCCAGCCGACATCTTTTCAGACTGCCTCTCTCATTGTGTCAGTGTGTAATATCTCCATATGATTTCAAATAATCTCATCTCTTAGTCTCTCTTATTTCATCTTAACGAAATAAATAAGTAAGAAAACAGATAAATAAACAAACAGACAAACTTCCATTGCTGCGTAGATGAGATCGAGGAGAAAGTCTCATCCAGTTCTGGTGTGTTCAGAAAGAGTGAACGTTATTAGATAACCAAATATCCCTCAGCTGCAATCTGTGCTGTAAACCATGTTTGAGTAATTGCAGCTCTGACTCTGCTCCGTTTCCCCTGAAAACAAGGAGCTCTTCAGGGAAAATAATTATCAGTCATTTCCAGTCTGGGGGTCAGATGCATTTAAAGATGCATTTAAATGTAAATGAAAACAACTTCCGGTTTGGTTTTCTGTCTAATGGAACAGAAATGCAGCAGGAACAGCACTTTCACTATATGATCACTGCAAGTTAGTTTAAGACAACAAGGTCACTTTATGATACGTTTTGGCTTCTCAGACTGTGAAAATGAAGATTTTAAGACCTCGGTTGACAGGGAGTTTGTGTTGCTTTTCTCAACTTCTGTAGACAGGAAATGGGCAGAACTAACAGAACTAAAAAAGAAGCAAGTATTTATTTTTCTTTTGCTGCACATTGAGAGCAAGATTTAAGGTTTGACGAACAGATGCTTAGAGTCAGAGGAGAAAACGGAACATCTGAAAAGGATAAAACCAGACTGAAGTCTGAAGGCTTTCATAAGATGTGGTCACAGGCTTTCTGGATAGCACAGCTTCTCGAATTAAAAAACACTTTCTCATAAAAACAAAATCCAAACCAAACAATGGTGACTGATAGTTAAAAAAGTAACTTTACTGTCTGATTGTGAAACCAGTACAATGACTCCTGAGACATACCAGTGTGTGATTACTTTAAAGTTTATTCACCAGCCTTGAATGAAATCTAAAAAACTGGTCCTCTTTTAATAAAGGAAAATAACAGACGTCAGAGTATCTTGAACAGACGGTTATATTGTCTTAATCAAGATGCATTGGGAGGTAATACCAGTCTGAGACGTTCTCAATGAAGACCCCCGACCAGGAGCTGGGACCCAATGTGGGATGTGCTCCAGATCAGACGGGCTGCCCCAGGCTTCGCCTGCACTGACGTCGTCAAAATTAGATTCGTCAAAGAAATCCAGAATGAGACACTGACAAATCTGGAGCAGCCCTGGAACACTGTCCTTACCTGAAGGTGGTGAATCCATCCATCCATCATTCATTCGTCTATCTGTCCATCCATCCATCCATCCATCCATCCATCCATCCAGCCATCATTCATTCGTCTATCTATCTATCTATCCATCCATTCATCCATCCATCCATCCATCCAGTGATCTTGCATAGTGAAAACTTAAAACCAGAAAGTTTCACTTTTACAAAATCAGTTTGAATTGACAGGTGATGTACATCAGTCACACACTTCCTCTCTCGGATCAAAGCCTTTAATTGAGTGCCGTAGTTTAATCTGACATTAGTGGATGTTATATTATGCAATAAAGTATGAATAGAAATAATATAAAGTACATTCAAGAAAACTAAAACAAAAATCCCATGACAGCTCAGTGAGGTTATCTCCATCCGTGTAAGATAACAATATGTCATACACACAAATCTGACCTCTCACCTTAAAAGGATTTTTGCTGGTGAACAGCGGTGCCTTCAGGGAGAGCCTCCAGACTTCAGGCACTCACTCTCTGCACAATGGGTAACTTATAGCTCTCCCTTAAGGTGAAGAATAGGAAAATATTTCATAGAATAAAGGCAAATGGGTCTATAAATTGCCTGAGGGAAAGCCTGATTTCCTGATTGCTACTCATCTCGCTGTTTCCCAAATGTTTTATACTCCTATGACTGGTAATCAATAGCTACACATGCAGCCTCTCTGCAAGCACTAGTCTTTTATAGCATGCCTAAGGAGTAGTTGTCAGTTAGTGGCAACCTTATAAATAGACCGAGGCTGTGTGTGGACACAGGGATGCATTCTCTGTCAGTTGTGCAATGCCACAGTCCAAACAGACCGGCTTGTGCTTTCCTTTTACAAAATGTTGCACAGTGGAGGTTGTGAAAATGTGCAAAGTAATTACCAACATTTAAATGACACTTTTGGCATGCGTATAATATTGATCCAGTTTTTAAAAATAGGTTGTTGAAAAAAAGGTAATCTAAGAAAGCCTAATATGGGTTTAGTTGAAATGACTGGTTCTTTTAAAGCATTTGTTAATTAATTGTAATCTATTATAACAGGGCCAGATTTAATTTTGTTGTCCATGCAAACAACTGCCTCTATTGGTGCTCATAAGAAAACAGTGAAATAATTGAATCAGCTATTGATAAAACACTTATAAAATGAATAATGCCCTTTTCAATGTGAAAGGGATGCCAATAAATGCACCATAAAACCATACACGCTTTAAAAGACTCTATTATGTGTAGGAGTTTACAGACATTTTTATGAACAGCCTTCAATTTGAGGCACTGCAGAGATGATCATCCACCAGTGAACGAGACATCAGTAAATCCAGAAAGCTGCTGTTTGCTTTGAAGCGAACAGAGTACCTAATTACCCTTATTTACAGGACGCTTCTGAGTAAAGCACCGCATTATCTCGCTGTGACAGATTCACTTGCCTAATAAATGTGATCATTAAGACTTTCACTTTTCCGGCGATGCCGTGTGGACATTACTTCTTTGCTGACAATCAGATACACGCAAAAACTACGTCTTTGAAGTAAAGGGCAGAGAACCCCATCGTGAGTTATTATGGATGTGTTGGAGGAATTTATAGAGTGTTATTGACGCCTGCAAACCCAGAGGGATGTCACGCGCACACACACATTAACACACCAACAACAACAAAAAACTACTGTATAATCACCCTCGGAAAGCGGTTTATTATTCCCCCCTGGCTGTGCTTGATAACTCCCCCCGTCTGCACTGTAAATACACGATGCTGAGAGACTATATGGGACGCAGCCACGAGACACAGCTGGACCTGTTAGTATTGTCTGGCCCCCGGAGGCGTGCATGTGCCGTAGTGATGAGCAAATTAACAGGCTGCGATTTGACTATTGAGGCGTCTATGAATTGATCCAAACAACAGAGTGGATGGAGAGAGGCTCCAAATGAGAAGCAGGAAATTGGTCTGTGCTGAATTGAGTTGTGCCCAATGAATGCTGAGCAGCGAGTCAGTTTAGACTGAATTTATCATTACGCCCAGCAGTTATGCAGAAACCCACAGGTGATGGACTAGATCTTTACAGGTACGAGCATCCAAGCATGTGTGTGTGTGTGTGTTTGTCCACGGTCATGCGATGAATGCCTTGGCTGAACCTGTGTACTTTGGATGCTAAACTTGATGAACTCTTCCTCCTCTCTGCTGGTATTCTGAGACCCAATTAGACGTACATATCCCACACAAACGCAGCGGTTGGAGGCCAGAGTGCGTCTGTTTGTCCAAAGGGAAGAGGCGTGGGAGAAACACATAGTGGTTTTACCCGCCAACACGCTGCACTGGGCATGGTGCATATCAATAAAAGCAGTAACTAATAACACTGGCTGCAGGTATGTCTCTGAACATCAGAGGGAGACGAGTGCAAAGGTTGTTTCATCTTTTATAGATCCCGTTTGAAACCAGCAATTGCCTCAAAGAAAGACTGAGTGAGGAACCAAACAATGAGAGCCAAAGCAGTGTGTGTGTGTGTGTGTGTGTGTGTGTGTGTGTGTCCGTGTTCTCATTTGTGTGTTTATGCGCGTATGAATCAAGCATGCGTACATTTGGCGTCTATGATGTGCTCCAGCGGTGCAACTGGTCTGTTTGCAACAATCTGCCCTGTCTTTGAAATTGTTTATGTGGGCTCAGATCCCCACGGTGGGATAAGCACGGGGCTGTAGAGATCCCTGCGGAGGTCAGCCTCTCTGAAGCTCCCCCTCCCTCATTCCTGATTGCCCTCTGTGATAGCACCCAGCAGGCCTGAGAACGCAGGCCTAATGTTCTGGATGGATGGCGCCATGAAAGAAGACAATTATCAGGCAGTGAGCGAGGTCTCCCAGGGTTATGGTTTTAGTCAGATTATTTATTTTATGTACTTTTTGAAGCAGGAGCTTTAAAGTTTAACAGCCCTAGGGTTCCTTTTGGCTTTTTTTTTTTTTGGTTGAAGCCATGGTTGTGTGTATTTGTGCTGGGGTGGATTGCGGGGAATAGAGTTTTTGATGATCTAATTGGCTATTATTGGATGTTTTCAGGCAATAACATTGTGCTTTTTCTGTTTTGTTTTAAGGTGTAGTGTGTGTGATATTGGATCGACTCCATGCAAGCCCGTTCCTACACCCTTCAGCATGTTGGCCATCGCAGCTGCTCAGCACGAACAGCAGAGAGGCGGAGAAACCCAGGGTGAGAAAGACACAATTACGCTACGAAGAAGTGCTTAGTAAAAGCACACTGATTTATAATTAAAATGCGGTTCATTTATAGTGATTCACCAATGGTTAAAATCTACAATTGCCAAGGAATTGTATGTAACTGTGAATTTCTAATACTGCATACTGTATAGTTAAAGACAGGCTGAAGTACACATGCATGCACACACACAGTAAATAAGCTTTATAAAAATGCGAATTGCTCCACTGAATAGCACCTATCTAGTTTGTAAATGGGTTAAAAATGATGATGTTAAAATGGTTTGATTGTTTTTCAGATTTAGTTTAATGCCTGTAATTCCCAAAATGTGTTTTTTTTTTAATAAACACGTATGTGGGCATCATATATTTTCATTCACTGAATTGCCTTCATCAGCTTCAGCACCCAAAGAAAAATTAATGTAAAAGAGAAGATGGACAGGTAATATGTCGATTAATAGATTTTTTTTAGTGAAGGTTATTGAAAACTTGTCTCGTTGAGAAGCTGTAATCAAGTGACTCAAGGTTTAGGGAAACAGTATTCTGGGATAATCTTCTGTTTTCTGGCTTGAAGGGAGACTTGTTGAGTTAAACGTTTGTCTACTTAATCTGTTTGTTGCTAAACTGGTAGTTCTACTAAATGAGAAGCTCATCAGGCTTTGAGAGGCACAAAGTCATGGCAGCTACTAATAAGAAACCAAATGAACCAAAAAGAAAGAGAAGAGTGTTGGAAAGAGTTCGTGCTACTTCATGTCTGCCCTGCCCTTTGACAGGTTCATGACCCCTCTTCTTCATGTTTGGCAAGCAGTCAGTCCCGACCTCTGACTCCAGCACTGACCAAAAGTTCTAGATGCAAGGTTTTCCAAAAGAAGCCAAGTGAAATCTGCCGACCCTGAAACACAAATGTCTTGTGGAGACCGTGCTGGACTGAGAGGTGAGGGCTTCTCCTGCATCAACACCGGAGGACTTGTGCCCTTTTGCAAATAAGGCTATTTGATATGTACGAATTACATCCATGGACATCAGAGTTCACGTCAAAGAGCAGAGAGGGAAAAAGAAATATGCAGAAGGTGGTACAGTAGAAACATGAATGTGTAATATGTCTTGCACTGCACTGTTAGATGATGTTAAAAGCATTTTGTAACAAAATGTTGTCTCTGCAGGGTGTCCGTGCCTTGTGTGTTTTTCACGCAGGGAGAACCAGTTAGCTGTGAGTGTGTGTTTGTATACGCCTTGTGGCATGCTGCAGGCCATGAGCTGAGCTCCTGGGTGCCATCGGGTAGCAACAGCTAAATCTGGGTGCAAACACTACAGCACTCGCAGCGGTGAACAGTTTCTAACCTCACGTGCCCGGCCAGCTCAGATCTGCGAAGATAAGTCTGAATGTTTAGCTATAAAGTATCAGCAGAGAGCCACAGGTTTCATTTCTGCAGAACCGTCAGTTGTGCCACATTACAGCAGCTCCTCATGCCCGGCCAATAATACTACATCCTGTGCAATCAGCCTCACTACTTTCCCAGCAAGTGGCCCCACGTCTCCTGCAATTATATCCTCCCTCTGTAATCTGTGCTTCCACCCAAATGAGACCAGCCTGAGTAATTTGCGTGAAGATTCGCCAAATTAAGAAATATAATGGGCGAGAATCCGGTCTGTTCTCCTGGTTATTGAATACAGCAGCGCCGAAAGCGATGCTCTCTTTGTACCCTATTGTTTCTCGTGGGTAATCACATTCACGTCCCAGCCCCGCCAGCCTCTCCCGAATGGAAAACAAAGGTGGTCATGACAATCTGTAATATTAATCTGATTGGGTTAACAGGGTCTCTGGGGCTGCTCCAGCTTGACTCCTCGACTACCTGTGGCTGTGTTTTAATCCGATTGCACTAATTGCATATTCAGAATCAAGACCTTGCCACCTTCCCCCACTTCTGTGCATAAATCCTAATAGAACACCCTGTATTTCACATGAACGCTCACAAATTTGTAAATAATTACTATCACATGGGGGGAAAATAATAGGCGGCCCCAATTCAAATTCACTGGCTCGAGGCGGTGTGGTAATCACGGAGCAGAGTGGGACAGGGAGAGTAAGGGATGTGGGGTGAGCAGAGAGAGGAAGGTATAATCACATTGTATAACATCCACACAATCTGACAGTTTGATAAGAAAAAGAGTTCAGAGTGAATAATGAGCAACTTTGTACACAGTACTTATGACTATATGTGCCGCATCATTTGTCACTAACAACTTGCGTTCTCGCTTTAAAGCACCTTTTGCACAGAGCTGAAAACAAACACGGCCCTCTCCGGTGGACCCTCCGTGGCTTTACCGACGGCTCCGTACAAATATCCAGGTACATTCTAGTGGCCACGGGGCGAGATTTGTTTCTTAAAAGTGAACAACGCGCACGTTCAGGGGAGTTGGTGATGGATTGGATGTGTTATCTGCCTATTAGCACAACAGCCCATTATCAATGTGACCAGGTTACCGCGCCGGCTGTAAAGCAATAAAGACAGCCTGATTCCAGCCACCGCTGAGTAGGAGTTCAGTGGCTGCCTGCGTCCTATCACTTTCAAATGAGCACCACAAATCACTCCAGCGGGATGCCTGCACCAGTAATGTGGCCATCAGCATATGAAAATATGTATGGGGGACTGTCCAATTTACTGCCAGCGGATAGAAGGAAGAAGCCCGCCGTGTGCTGAGTGATTGTTAGATGGCTGCTTGCTGTGCATGCATGTGTATGTATGACTCCGTGTGTGCATGTCTTGTTACGGGGTTGTTAATAACGGCAGAACAACATGTTATTGCATGTAACTCCCGCGAGCAACATTTTAAAATATCGTTACAAATTGGGCAGCATTCGTGGCATTAATAAGCAAATACGTTTTTTTTTTCTCCCCTCCCTGTAAGAATCACAGCATAACAAGACAAGTAGGGGAAAACTTGGGTTTGTTCGGTGTCTGTGTCTTCATGTACAGTTTGTTTTGTGTGTGTGTGTGTGTGTGTGTGTGTGTGTGTGTGTGTGTGTGTGTGTGCCTGTGTCTATGGAAACATGCCTGTCTGCCTGTGATGGTGCATGTGTGTGTCTGCGTGTGCACGGCTCGTATTTTGTACAAACCAGTCCGATTGTCAGAAGGGTGTTTTGTGTGCACTTTGTTCTCCACATTGATCCTGTCCCCGGCAGAAGATAATTACAGTCTGTTTGCGAGCTGAAGCCGGGGAAGGACAACACAGAAGCCAGCCTCATTTTACTGTTTTACCGCTTCAGAGGACGTCACGTCACCCAGGAAGACGAGGAGGAGAGGGGGTGACAGAGGGAGAGACAATAGCAGGGGAAGGAGATGAGGATGCTAATTACTCCACCTTATATTGGACATCTGTCAAACCACCCACTTCATATTTTACATCTGCGTGTTGTGTGCTGTACGCAGAGGTGAGTTATATCTCAGAGGTCCTCTGCTTCTGATGGCTACAATAACACAGTTTGTCCAAACTAATGAATCCAACAAGAATAACGGGCTCATTTTTTTGTTCGGCGACTCGGCAGAAATAAAAGTGAAAATCACAAGAAAAGCGTTCAATATTTTCAAGATAAATCAGACAAAACAGCAGTGGAGACAATGCTTTTTTTTTCTTTCTTTTTTAGAAGGATTTATTGCACACATGCTCACAAACGCACCCACAGACAGTGCCGACCCCCCTCTCCAGCACTCAACCCGAGGATTTACATATTGTACACTCAGACATGCATACACACTCATTAGGAGAGGGGGCTCGTGCATGCTATATGCTAGATGATGGTAGATGATACCCACCCTCTTGACAAGAGATCTGAGAGAGATCCCTGTGTAAGAGAAAACAGCGTTGAAGGCTCCTAATATCTTTGATAGCGTCGTTATGGTAATGATCAGGCGTAATGTAAAATTCATGAAGTGTACCTTGCATTTGAGGATTGCCAATACTTGTTCTGCTGGCAAGAAGGAGGATACAGAAAACATGTTACAGGAGTCGTGCGTGCAGATGTTGTTATGCTTTGCCCTAATTGTTTTTCGACAGTTAAGTGCAGCTAAATGACTTTCATGTGTTGGCATGTGTGCACAAGAAGGGAATTGCTTCTTACCTTTTTCTTTCAGCTGTTTGGCAGAGTGCTTGTTGGAACTAAACATCGCCTTCCTAATTATTGCACCCATTAGACCTATTCATTTGCCCAGTCAAACAATCCAGACAGACACCGTATAAAAATACCAACAACAGAAATATTGTGATTTCCCAGTGAACATCTAAGCTCAGCCGTGCAGATGAAAATGCAAAAACAATCAGAAGGGGTCCGCAGAGGAAACCTGGACCATTCTGCCACTTCAAAAAGTCTCCGCATCAACCTGTCCATCACTGACAGTTATGAGTTTCTACTCCCTCTCTCTCGTTTTGTGTGTGTGTGCGTGTGTTGTGTTGTGTTGTGTTGTGTGTGTGTGTGTGTGTGTGCCTAAGATCTCTAAGGAGTGTCTTTCAAACAAATTTCCATTGAGCACTCATCAGTAGGAGGTCCGGGTCCATTGGAGATGGCGTCCTCACTCTGAAATCACACAGCTAACCAAGACTGTCAGCCAATCAGGATGTTTTTGATTTTTCTTGAAATCCGCGCTCAGTTCAGATTAACCTGGACTCCGACACAGACTTCAGAATGGAGTTTGATTAGATGGCTATGGATGCTCACATCTGGGGAACAATTAGCCCGGATGCACAGCCAAGCTGGAGTGAACAGAAGTGACAGTGCTGTCAGCTTTGACAAGGGACTTGAGCTGTTCCAAATTTAGCACCATTGAAGTTACACGAGTGTGAAATCAGGTCAAAGACATGTAAAGTGAAAAAGGGTCACTTTGCCTTGGGAACCACTGTCACCTCACCGGCGCACATGAAAGAACTGTAACAAATGTAAATGTAAAATTTGTTGTGGTTTTGGAAATTAAAGAAAACTCCTGCAGACTGCTGGGTTCGGTCACTGTAGACTAACAGCACTGACGTGTGCGCTCAAGGGTTTCTTTTGAAGACCTCGTCTAGTCGAAGGTGCTTTCCACATGGTCTGCAAAGCCAGATGTGTGCAGTCAGCTGGAAGAGAAGCGAATCACATCATGTCGACGTTTGCTATTTCAGGACACAGCCAGGTGTGAGGTTTACTCCATCTATCAGGCCGGTATATTTTTAGATGTTTTAAGTTTTTTTTTTTAATGGAGAGTCGTAATTCAAACCTGAGGAGTTAAGTAACAAAGTTAGTTGTAAAAGTAACTGTTTCCTTCCATCAGTCTTTAATGTGCATGTTGCTGCATTACACAGGTCACTGATGCATCAGTTAGAAATCTGATGGTGGAAGATACTCTGAAATCTACATGTCAGTGGTTCATTAAAGAAATGAGAAAATGAGAAATCACAGCAACAAAACATCGAGGACAAACTGAAAACACTTTTGTTTTTATAAAGGTGATGTTTCCATTTCAGTTCAATCCGTCACAGTGACTGTTGTTAAACACTGAAGTAAATGTTACCTACAGTAGAGGAGGCGGAGGCGCCGCACCAGGACACTGATTTGGCACACAGTGTGTCAGAGTCCTCATTTCTAATAAAGCAACTTTCTCCTTTATTAACATGTGGAAGACTCAAACTCATCTTTCCAAACGTCCATTCATGCATGTCGCTCTTTTGTGCTTCTCTGAACTGGAGTTTAGAGAAACTGAAGCAAAGCTACTCTTCATCGGTAAGAAGATCTAACAACTGATAATTCAATGGTCGTTATTTATTTGAAGATGGTAATTGGTTCCCCATACGCTGCTGTCACATGTAGATTCACATTCTTAACGTATTCACACACACAGTGAGACCTCCGAGGTCTTGGAGGTCAGAAGAAACACGTGGAGAAGAGATCATTGTGTGAACATGGATGGATTTGTTTATGGAACCTGAATCTGAAACTGAAATCACAAAGCATCATAAAGGCTTTCCAGTGGATTTCACTCTGTGTGACTCTGAGTCCGTCACCATGTGTGCAGATAGAAAGTCTAAGGAAAATCAGGCACGCTCCGTCACATCACTTTCTGAAGATTTGTAGCTTTTCATGAAATCTGATGTCTGAGTACAAAAGGAATGCTTTCCTCTCAGAAAGTGGACACTGGTGAATTGCCAATGATGAAATGACAAGCATGTCTGTCAGCTTGATGTTTGATGCCGAGGCGGAGTGAATGAGAGGCCACGGGCAGAGAATGCAAATCCTCTTTGAAGCACATTGTTTCATGACACGCTGTCTTCATTAGTGGATACAAGGTAGTGAATTAATACAAGAATGTCAGTATTTCTTATCCGGCGCGTTCAGAAACCTTAACAATGAGAATTAACGTCTGCGACCTCTAAACCAGAAGCCTATCTCCTCCCTGTCAACACAAGTGTCTTTGAAGCACAGAGACTGGTGATATATAGAAATTATAATCCTCCATTCACTTTCAGTTGTGGACAGATTCTTTTGCATTTGGAAGGTAACGAAATAATCTTTCCTCAATCATTTAGAGTGAAAGGTAAATGCTCCTTCCTGACAAACTAAAATCTGTGCTGAAACCAGACTTCCTGTTTGAGCTCTGTTGCATCTTTTAGTTTGATTTGAGATTTACTGATGAGAGCTATTTTACATTCTTCTCATGACTCACTAAGCAGCATAAAACAATATCCAGCTAAAACCCAGCGGCACAAACCTTGTGAACATTGGGGGGAAATTAGTGGATAAAGAGCCTAAGTTTAAGGAAATGGAGGAAACCAGGGGAAATAATAATAATGATACCAAAAAAAAGGACAATGAGGTAAATTGCTGTTAAATGGATAAAGCTACAGTGTTGGTCTGAGGTGCACCTATGTTGAACATCGCATATTCGGCTTTGGTAAACATTTTGTCCAGCACAGAGGTGAAGCACAGAATGCTCATTAGGACTAAACACTGCCCGTGGGGCAGCTGGGTAATTAAGCCTACTTACTTACTCACCAGATAATAACAAAAAACTTGTGGAAAATTAAATCTGTCAGTGCAAAATAGTCCATAGTAACCAGAGTTTATTGTATTAGTTTACTCTTGTGAGAAATGAGCCGGCTGCCGGGGAGCTACCTCTGGCTTCATCATGTGAGAATAAAGTAGCTCATTAGCTCGGTTTAGCATCAGGACTGGAAAAAGAAGAAAACACTCACACAGGCGAGAAACGGAGGACAGGAGAAACCAGCCAGGTTAAGAGCTAACTGCGATAACTACACATGGAGGGCTCAAATTTTGCACAATCTTAACTGTTAGTGTGTTTTACTTAGGTTTAGATTTCGTCCTCTCATCTCTCATACTGGCATTGCCTCTCTTCCTCAGAAAGCCTGTTCCCACCGTGCCGATGACCCCCCCCCACCCACACACACACACACACACACACACACACACACACACACACACACACACAGCTGCTCCTTCCTCTCCTCTCCATCAGTTTGACCTGTCGGGGTCCAGCTGTGTGCGCTCCCACACCTGTACTCCATTTTACCCTCACAGTTCCCACTATGGAAACATGTTGACTGACAGCTGCACTTCAAAGATCCGCTCTGGCTCGCTCACTTTCATGGTTATCGGGAGAGAGAGAGAGAGAGAGAGAGAGAGAGAGAGAGAGAGAGAGAGAGAGAGAGTCCCAGGCAGCGACTTGTGTTGTGGGCCCAATTTAGATGATTGGCCTTGAAATGCAAGCTGAAACGGGCTTCCCTGTGTTCCTTTAAAGTGACCCGTGCCCGGCAGTGTAATGTAAAATTATCCTTGCCGTGTTTGTGTTGTGTCAGATGTGGTGACTGGCAGAAACTGTTAGTAATTGTCTAAGTGCTCCGGTGTGTCAGAGCTGTCCGTCACTCATCCCAGCCCCCTCCTCTTTAGCTCGGCTTCTTCAGCTTCTCATAATATTTTCACTGAACTGCGGAGGACAAACTACTTTCAGTGATGGAGTTGTCACGTTGGTGCTTTTTGCTAGGAAAAATATTTTACCTTGGGAAGAACACACAACCAACTGACATGTGTTCCTGCTTTTTGGGAGGGAAAAAAATGAGAGAGGCACACTTGTTCTTTCTTTTGTTCTTTGATACTTTTACAAATTCAAGACTATGAGCTTTTCTTGTCACAACTCATTGAAGTCGAAGCGAACCTCAATGTGACATTATGAAAATACATTCCTGACTAAAATCAGCTCTAAAAGAATGGACATGCATGCATGCTCTCTCATGTATACACTTAAAATGGAAGCTATTGACTGAACGTCTGAGCATCATGAAAAGACCGAGGATGAAGTTTCCTTGAGTTTCTGCGCGTGAAAACTATTTGAAGACACTTAAATGCAACATCGTGTAGCACAGAGGACTCAGCACATGAAGGCGCTGCAGCGGAGAAGCGAAAAATTCAGGTGTGTCTAATGAAGTGTAAATTGCTGCAGTTTAAAACGGTTCCAGATAATCACAGGCTTACTTAGTGAGGTAGAGCGAGTTTATTTTACAGTTGTTGGAGCGTATTGCTGAAGTTTTTCATCATCGCTGTTGTTACATCTTGAAAGCATCCATGCACTACGCCACACAGCAAACAGATCAACGTCTCCACGAATACTTCCACCCTTAAACAAACCACTCAGGCTGTGTGTTCAGATACAATGGCCACCACTGAATGAATGCTACTATTGCAGTTTGTTGACTTAATGTGGTTAATTCTTCCAGACTTCTTGAGATGTAATGGTGTTGGTGTCGATCTTCTTCAGTTTTTTTGACCCTGTTGTGATGATCTCAGTCCAATAGTATTTCTAATTTAAGCACATCTATGATAAAATACCTAATTTATGTGTGTCACTTGAAGGATTGTGCTGAAATGCAAAGAAGTATAGTAAAACGTAAATCGCTAAAGCTGTTCTCAGGCTGATCCACATGGATCATTACTCACATTATAAAAACATTGAAAGCAGCGCAGCCTTGATAATGCACACATGTTGAAGCCGATCTACTAATGGATCACGTCTAACATACACTATCAAGTTAACAAGTTTACCTTCTTGTATGGAGAATTCTGGACACAGGTTCCACGTCACGCTAAACCCTGGGAGGAGCTTTGCCTCACAGATCAACACAGTGTGATTTACACCGTCTTATGAGGTGTACCTTGCACAGGCGCAAATCCATCGGGTCAAAGAGATGTTATTGTTCAAAGGCATTTCCTCAGCTGGCTCCCCTCGGCTTTTTTTTGTGAACTTTATTTAAAGATACTGTCTCTCACGTAACGTTGCTTTGGTCCTCTTTCGGAATCTCACATGTTGCGGTTGGACTTTTGACTTTGTGTTTTTATTCTTCTTTATTTATTTTTTTTTATTTATTTAGTTTTTTATATATATATAAATTGAGCTTTATCTGCTGTCAAACTCAGCTCACTAAATGGGGGAATGATAACGTTTTCAGCAGATCGTTCTCATGTAAACAGACCCTGATGCATGCCAAATCTTCACTTGAGTAATCCAGCTTTATTCCTAGTTGATGCTGCACACTTGGTTGGACACAGATGATGTCCAGGCGTGCATGGATTTGATAATATTCCATTTTTATTCAGCAAACTGTAATACAAAACAGTTACACTGCCTAGCCTCTACTGCACATGCTTTCCACACGCTAGCTACAGAATAATATCAATCCCCAGGACCCCAAAACACCCAAAGTGGCTGAGTACTGAACATGCCAAACGAAAGTGTGAGAGCAATGAGCATGTAGTTTAGCACGCTTCATACAGGATCTTAATAAATCAGGCCCATGGTTTGTTAAATGTTGTTTCCTGAATCGGAAACAAGTGAAATAATTTGTTTAACATGTAGTTTTGGTGTTGGGCCGTGGTGGAGTTGGACGCCCCTCCCCTCCCCTCCCTGTCCAAACACACTTTCCCCCCGGGGAGGAGAGAAATCATTCGTTATTTTAATGGGTGTCAAATATGTTTTCCAAATGTACTAAAAGGTTATCGTTGTTACACGCGGACAAGTGCTTATATCTGAATCAATGTTAACTTTGTTACTTGGTAAATTTACTGCCGACCACGGTGCACAAACTTAATCGGCATGTTTTCACAAAGTGCGGCTCCGGGTTGATTTATACAGTCGAGGTGACTGACTGCTCTTTGATAGAGCCGGAGAGAAAAAACACACATCCAAGAGGTGCGATGAAGACATAAATAACACTCTCTGTATTTTCATGCGGATGTTTGACATATGAAGATTATGTATTGTTAGTGTTAAAACAGCAGGGAAGAGAGGGGGGGTTGAGGAATTAGAGGCGGGAGGTGGTAATATGAATGAATGACATATTACTCTGTAGACAACCTCTGGTGGTTTACTCAGCCTGAAATATTACTGAGCTCTGCTCAGACCACATCCTACCCTCTGGTTCTCTCTTCACCTGACCCTGCGGAGGTCCTGACCTCCCTGCATGCATCACTGTATGATGAAATGATTAGTAAAAAATTCATTAAATGGACACAAAAAAAAAGGATGGTGAAAGGAAGAAAAAGGAAACACAGAAAGGCAAAGACAGTACTGCTGTTCCTCCTGCGCCTGAGTGTTGCTATTTGTCTTGGGTGAGTTAGCTTTATCTAATAAAGTGTCTTTGTATTAAGATGGATACTTCAAACGCTCTTTTGTCTCTATAATCACAGAGGAGGGAGGCAGAACTCACACATTCCTCACTCAATTTATTATTAATAAGTACATCAGTGGGAGAAACATATCCTGGGGACCAAAACACCCGCAGAGCGTAACATTCATCAAACGTAAACGAATATCACAATACACAGGATACAGAGGCTCCAATAACGGATAATTGATGAGAAAGGTCTTTGGGTGCACTGGATCACTCTTGATGGTTATCATTATATAACATCATTTCATAGTTTACAGCAAATGATGAACTGTTTGTTGAAGGGAAACATATTTTCGCAGCCTTCTGTATGCAATTAAGTGGTTTGTTTGCGAGAGTGGGGTCAGTCTGTGCTCTCGTGATTAAACTGTGGTTAGCGGCGTAACTATGTCCTCTCGATCCTTATGTTTTCTCACAAGACCTTAATCTATTGCAACCGCGGCAATTACCCTCCTGACAGGATAACAAAACACAAACACAAACAACATCATCACATCTGAGGCTCTCTTTTTTAACATAACTTCTTCATCTCGGATGGGACTTTGAAATTTTGTTTTCCTTTTTAAGATGCTAAATAAAATCTCAGTTGTAACTTGATGAAAGATGCAAAATAAATTCCAAATCTTAGATGTACAAAGATAATTTAGGCAGATGTGTTTTGCTGATATCCAGACTAACATTTGTAAGTGATAATGAGGCTCTATTCTCCGGGACTCTGACAACAGGGAGGCAGGATTTCTCCTGACAGATGGGTCCGGCTGAATGACTGCCTGAACAAGCCACTCCCCGCGCTGCTGCGCAACCTGTGCTCCGGTGTTGGGTTTCCAGCCGCCAGTGGCGGCGCTGACACATGAAGCTGTAGGTCCCGTGTCTGAGGGCAGGAATTCAATCAATAAAACTCCCCACTTTGACAAGATGTACCGTGTTACAGCGGAGACTCCGAGTGAGAGGACCAACCATCTGTTCCTTTCTTCGCTGCACTTCCCCTGTCACATGTCAATCTGCGCAGCTGATGTCCCATACATTGGGTCATCACTCAAACGGGTTGAGCCACCTTCGCCGGCTTTATGTAATGAAGCCGTAACTCAATTGGCTTTGCTTTAGCGTCCCCGGCGCCCGCGCTCGAATCAGCTTGCATCTGTCCCTGTCCCCTCGGGGACCAGTCATCGCTGCGGAGCCCATTTTCACTTTTCAGGTGATGCAGCATCACAGCAGTGCTTCATTAACAAGCTGAGACACACACGCACCCACACACACACGCACACACACACACACACACACACACACACACACACACACACACACACACACACACACACACACACAGACAGAGCTGGATTTGTATGTTTCACTGTGTGTTTCTGTTTGATTTTTGCAGCTTCACAGTCAAAAAGACACATTTGCAAATTGGTAGCAGGTGGAGGCTTAAAACAACAACAAAAAAAAAGACAATCTAAAGCCAGATTTTCTGAATTGTCCTGGAGGGCCCGTGAGGACACTCAGCCAGTGAACAGCCTCTCCACAATCAGCACGATGTTTGAGGTAAATCATTTGCTAGACAACCTCCGAGTGCCTGAGAATCAACCACCCACATAATGAGAGCATCATTAGTCACATCCCTACATGCTTTGCAGATGTCTAACAACTCTGAAGGTGTTGTGGATGTGTTTCCTTTTTTTTATCCTATTTTTTGACTAATATGATGCATTAAATTGCGCAAGTTTGCAAGAGAAATGTCACAACTTTTCTTATGGGGTGTAAGTAGTTTTTTGACATTTCCAAAGATGTGACATTCAGTAGAAAATGAGCACGTCCTGGTTCACGAGCCGAGGAGCAGATTCTATAATAATACCGCACTTGAAGGATGTTTTTGAAACTCAATCTGTCATAAAACATGCACTTAAAACTGAGCACTGCATTATGACCTGAACGGAGTTAACTTTCGTCTCTCCGGGCCGGCAGCGTCTCCGTTTTAGGGAGACAATTCATCATCCGAGGCCTGATAAGCTTCCTTTTGTTTCAGTGGTCCGCATAATTGTGCTCTCATAATAATATGAATGCTTCCCCCATCTGCTTGGTGTTCGCTTTCAAAACGCACTTAGCTGCAAACCCACAGCCATGTGAGACATCTACTGTTTAATTACAAAAAGAAAGGAAAAAGTCAGAATAAGATTATGCCGCTATAAAAGAGTCTTGCCAACAATAACATTATCATTTGACACGCAGCATGTCAAAAAAAAAAAAAGAAAAAAACCGGCTTCATATCACAGTAAAGAGAATCGACCTTTGAAGAGAGAGAGAGGGAGAGAGTGTGTGTGTGAGTGTGTGCGTGCACGTGCGTGATTTGCACAGCTTCAAAGATCGCTTTTAGGATACCACAAAAGAATAACCTCTGACACCCAAACAAACAAACATAAGCCACATTTAAATAGCACAAGTTGGAGGAGTGTGAAGGCTGGCTGCTTTGGTGCGCGCCGTACTGTATGTGTGTGTCGGAAGGCGCAGGGACACGTCTGTTACGTGCGGTTTGATTAAAGCATGATGGCTGGTGTCCAATCTGCTTTCCAGGGGAGCGCTGTGACAGCCGGCAGCGTCTACCTGCTGCCTCCTCCGCGTGTTAGGTGATTTACGGCTGACTCCCTCCGTTTATGTACTGCCTTATTTTCATTTCCACCCCGCTGAGTGCCAGGTTCAGAACTCCTGAAGAAATATTATGCTTTGCTGACAAAATACAGTGACAGCCATCTCCCAGCCTTAAAAGAGTGCCAGAGTGTTTAACAGTACGAGAGCCGGGGAGACAAGGCGAGGTTGAAGGCATCTGTAAGCACACGGCCCATTGAAACAGCCATTTGATCTAAACCAGCTCTGATTGGGTGGAATGATGTTTATAGCCGAGTTAGAATCCACTTTCAATTAAAAAAATGACACGGGGGGAAAGGGGAGGTCTGTAAAACAGACGGTAAAATTTATTGAACAACTTTTACTGGGGTCTCGTCTGAGAAACATGTGGCGCACAAATGAAATGTTTGTTTCGACAGGCGGGGTTCGCCTGCAGACGAGCAGGTAACTTGACGCCAGGGACTTTTTCATTAACCCCGAGTTCAAACCCCGCTGCTGTTTCAGGCTTTTTGTGGGAAAGCAACAATTTGATGTAAACGGATGAATATAAATACCGCTGTTGTTCAAGCGCCGCCATGTTTCCTATTCATTGTTGCCTGTTTTCTCCTTTACAAGAAGCACTCTGAGCTGTAATGAGGTGTTGTAGCGTCCCGAGGCGTTATCATTTGCTGCATTATTATTTCAAAAGCTTCGACAACAGCACGGTCTCTGATGTAATTCTCATGCATATGGAAGGTGTTCCAGTGACTTGATATGCTGGCGGTGAGGAGACGGCGACCCCGCGCTAAATAAAATGAGTGATCACAAACCTAATGAGGCAAACGACGTGTTTGGAGCAGTCGGGGCCGGGCATCAGATGGACATGCTGTTGTCTGTAATTAGCCCCAAGCTACATGAGCGTTGCTTGTTTTTATTTAGATTGAAGCCGTGAAATCCGTTAATTTGAATTGGATGCTGGGAGGAATGAATCCGCCCACCTCGCCCGCATCTGAAACCGACTATAAATAAAAATTGTCATTGTAACCTAATCAAATTATGAGACGTATTTTGGTTAGGCTGTCAGTCGTCTGAGATTCTCTCTCTATGACTCTCTCTGTGCGACTCTCTCTCCTTCAGCAGAGAAAAGGAGGCAAAGCAGAGTGAATCCCCTGAGGTCCTCTCATCTCTCTTCAGGAGCTGCCGACTCTCTTCTCTTTATGGCACACCCAGAAGGATTAAGCGCAAATGGCATTCACATGATTTCAATAAGCTCGGGGAGACAAGAACCAGCCTTTCAGCACATTAGCTTTTCGCAGCAGAGGACACAAAGCAGACACCCGGCGACTGCAGGGCGAAGACAGAAGACGAAGGGGGGAAAAAAAAAGAGAGAACACACAGTTAATAATGATCTTAATAATAGACCAGTCTGCTGCCAAAATGGAGTTTTTCTACCGACCCCCCCAAATCAGACTTCTTAAGTCATGATGTCATCAGTAATGCCCCTGATTGGGCGAGACGTGACCCTGGGGGGCGGCGCTGTCGTAAAAAGTGACCCCCTGGGGGTGAAGCCAGAAACTCAGACAGCAAGAGTTTCCCGAGTGGAGTCAACACGTGTGACGTGTGGATCGGCGGAGTCTGAAACCAGCCGCGACTCAGGACGAGTTGATCTGCTGCTGCCAACCGCTCTGAAATAAAACTGAGTGGAGACGAGTGTGTTCAGGAGCAAAAGGCCAGCGTTCCTGACAGACAAGCAGAGAGGCAGGCCCCGGCTCGGCAGGGCCCCCCTGAGCTCTCACACACTCCATCATGCTTCAGCTCAGTGTTCCGTCCTCCGCTGCTTTAATGAGCAGGACTTTTGGCTAATGGATAATGTTTTCAGACAAAAAATGTTTTCAGACAAAAAACAGTGAAATCAAAAACACTTCAATTCCAGCATAAAGCCACACAGACTTGAGTATTCATGTCTAGGACAGAAAAATAAACTGAAAAAGCAACTTTTGTTAAAGGAAAAGAGTTGATACATTTAAGACCCTGATCGACATTCCGGTATGTAAAGAGGAAATGTCAGGATTCGTCTGTTTTTAGTGCTTTTTTTTCTCTCTTTACTGATTTCAAGTGTCCAAGAATTCACAAATCACACATGTCCACAGTGAATACTTATGGCAAGTATTATTCCTGATGAATGAATTTAAATGTACCAGATAACATAATCCATCAGTCATCTCTCAGGAAACTGGAATACACAAAGAATCAGGAAGAATGTGCAAACTCCAGAAGACTCAAACAAGAGGCAAGAGTGGTTACCAGTACGAGAAATGTTGGGCCAACTCATCGATCCCTGAATCAAGTTTAGAGTCACCAGTTCACTAAGTCTTCTTGGACTGACACACTCACCCACACACACACACTCGCACACAGGAGAACATGCAAACTCTGAAAAGAAAGGCTGAAAGCTGGACTTGAACTGGGGATTTTCTCGCTGTGAGGCGAGAGCGGTTATTGCTCCCCAGCTATAGTTTCCATGGTCCAGAATTTACAGTTCTCCTTAAAGACTGTACTGAAACACTGAATCCTACTTTGTTGTTGTTCTGTTGCACAAATTAGCTCAATATCAACAGTTTCGCTCCGATCCTTGTCACCTCATTAAAGCAATTTCGGCTGTTTCCCTGTCAGTGCGGCTTCCCTCTTCCCTTTCTTCTGCTTATCCGTCTCTCTTTCTTATTTTACTTTCCATTATTGCCCGGTGTCCTTTCCGGCTGCCTTGTTCTCCTTGTCTGCCCCTTTCTTTCCCTTCTCCCCTGTGAATGTGACTAATCGCCGAGCCCGGCGGAGGCAGAATGGCACTCGGTCTCCTCCTTCCTTCCTGCCCTCCCCACCTCCTCCGCCCCTCCACGCGCTCCACTCCTGCACTGTCAGTGATTTTTCATCGCCCTTGTTGGGGCCGTTTTATGCATTGTTTCCCTGACGCAGTGATTGATGTCAGGGGCTGGTAATCTGGGGGAATGAGAGGCTGGATGGCGGCGGCCGAGTCCCCTCCGCCTGCCACACGTGTCGGCTGGAGCGCCGGCGTGCGGCGCCGCGCCGCGGAGCGCCGGGGCCCCCGTTTGGCCGCGGCCACTGCTCGCTCCGCTCATTCAGCCAGCCCTCATTTCCATTTCAATCTCAACCTCATGAATGCAAAAAACTCTGGCCGAAAATTAATAACACCACGCCGGGGAAAAGTGGGCGCAAGGGAGAAGGAAGGAGAGACAGAGGGAGATGGAGAGCAGAGTGAAACAGAGCAAGGGGAGCCGGGGTCTTTTTCACCCCTTTTGTTCCTCCAAAAGTGCCCCTTATTTTATTTCCCTCTCTCTTTCACCAGGATCCTCCAATGAATGGCATTACAGACAATGCCATATCCAGAGTGACACAAATTTATTTCAGTTGCAGCGCCATAGTGTATTTCCACAGAACCAGGGGCGATTTGTCTGGGGACAATTTGGTTTCCATAAAGGATTTAAATGGTTTCTGTGGAGATAGTGGGGTGAAATTTAATTTGTTTCTCATTTACTACAGCAGGTATGAAAAGGAGAAAAATTGGACGGCTGATGGGCTAAAATTGGTGCTGTCCCTCTGCTGTATCCCCAAAGGACCAAGGCCCTGCATCATATAGATTGAGTTCGACCCCCCCAGCCCTCCCAACCACAAGCCAAGCCAACACACACTCACTCACACACACACACACACACACGCAGCCTGCCTGCAGCCTGTGGAGAGCAGTAACCTTAAACCAACTTAAACAGTAACCTTTGGGGAGGCTGCCAATCACTCCTAAAACAACGTTTCCATCGATCGGCCTGTCTGCGTGATTTATGGGCTCATTTTACACTAATTGAGAATTAGAGGGCGGATTAGTGGGCCTCAACACTTCGGCCTGATATGCACTCTGAGCAGTGTAATCTGTCACGCCGGGATGTCCGACACTCTCTTACTCACAAAGGGGGGAGGAGGAGTCGGCAGAGTGATGGTGGGGGGGGGGGGTCCTTTCTAATTGAATTTCCAGATAACACGGAAATTAATTTGACACCAGTGAAATTTGACTACAGCTCGGCCGCTGTGCTCTCTCGCTCCCCCGTCGTGAAATGCGTGTTTCTCCTCTTTCTCCTCCTCCCTTTCTTTCTTCTTCGGCGCTCTGTCGTTCTTTCCCTGTTTCTGCTGTGCCTTGCAAACACTATTGATCCAAATCACTTTGAGTTGAGGGCTTTCTGAAGCATGGAATTTCTAAATCATATTTGTGCTCATATTAGGGCAGTTCATCTGCTGCTATCTTCAGCCAGATAAAGAATATTACCTTTCATTTTGTTTGACTGTGTTCAGATGATCTTTTTCTGCCCTCCTCCCACCCCCAACCCCCTGATCTCTTTCTTCGTTTTCGGCGGAGGGGAATCTCCTTTCCCGAGGCCAGCGAATGCATGCAGGCGAATGCCCAGAGTCAACAGTTGCAATTGAATTAAGGTCCCGGCTCGCCAGGTCCATTGTCTGGGTAATTTGTCCTGTAAGTGGTAAAATGAAAGCACTCTCCACGGTTCTCTGAGCACCTGCTGTTGTGTCACTCATCGCTGCAGATACAGAGAGCATGAAAGAAAAAAAGAAAAAACACATGCAGCTGAAACAAGTGTTTCAAGGATGGCATGTTAAATTACTTTGCTATAATCAACTCAGATGTCAGTGCGGTGCTCGCAGGTATATAATCACATCAATAAAAATCAACAGCTGCAAAAGAGAGCAATTTCAGTTTAAAACATTTATGTTGCGTATATTAACTGAATATATTGTTATATTAGCATTATACACTGTGGGCTGCACAGGGCTGTAGTGGTCAACTGTCTGAGTTGGGTTTTCTGGACCTTTCTGTTGGATAACGCCCTGCCATGGATCAGTGATCTGTGTGTTTCCTGCCTTTGACCATAGTCAGATCGGCTCCAGCTCTCTGTGACCATAAGTTTAATCAAACTGTGTGGAAGAAACATGTTTCAGATATGCAAAGCGAGTAAAAAATACTAAAGCTGCAAGACAGTGAAACGGCGTTCAGAAAGTCACTTTCAAAGAAATTCTTTTACAAGTGTATCGTGTAGCATGGGAATCCTTCTCGTTTATTAAATTCTCACTTGTACTGACTGACTTTTGTTGGTTCCTCTGCTCCTACTGTGTTGGAAAATGCACAGAAATCAAAACACACACACACACACACACACACACACACACACACACACACACACACACACACACACACCTGGGGTCAATCTAGTGATCAGTTAACTAGCTGTAGCTGGTTGAGGTGGAGAAAACTGTCTCTACTCTAACAAATCAATCAAGGATACATATTTTACAAGCTCACATTTTATGGGTAACACATTGATCTGTTTCAGCTGAATACAGTAAATACACCAATTCTCTCTCAAATGCTAAAATCACAAGTGACGTCTTCCTGATGGGGGCTATTGATGCATGCAGGAGTGATAATTTAAAGAAAAATCTTAAACATTTTAACTCTTGTGCACGTAACCCAGTTTTTGCAGCCTGCACTGTGTGGGAGTTAAGTTTGCACGGGGGCTCTTTAGTAGGCTAAGAGATGCATTTATCTGTGTAATGAACTTTGGACGCTACCTAACTTAATCCCAGTAATGCCTGCGAGAGTCAATTAGCACAACTAGATTCAGTGTGGTATTTATCTGATAGAGCAGACCCGGCAACTACGCGCACCAGAACACACACACGCGCCATATTGACCATCTTCATCTTATCTTTCAGCTAATGGGACCACAGGGCCCATCAGCAGCTCCGCTCTGAAACACAGCGGTAGGATTTTGTGAAAAGCCTGTGGGGAGTTTTGAAAATTGAGTAGCTGTTGATTTGCTGCGCTAACAAGTCTTTTAAGAGTTGATTTTTTTTTTTTTCTTTTTTCCCCCCTTCTAGATCATTTCAGTTCATAATCCTATGAGTGTGTTAACCTGGATTCCCCTCAATCAGAGCTCGCTGGATATTATCAGAGCGGCACACAGGTGACAGCATATTACAAGACCTGTAACAGATACCTCCGGGATCTTCATCTCCCCTATGACAGGGTCTAGCGTGTGGAGCAGGAGGCTGCATAGAGAATAATAAATGACGGGATGTGATAAGATGAGGCCGTTAGCAGGCACGGTCATGGTCTACATTGCCCTTCTTGTCTCTCCTGGGACATGTGCAGGCGTGTGTGTGTGTGTGTGTGTATGTGTGTTTGTGTGTGCGCTCCAGCTGCGCTCTCACACAGACCTGCTTAACTTTTGCGGCGGCGGCGGTGGCCATTGTCTTGTAGCAGGCAGCACACTGCGGGTTACAAAGGTCTCTATCTGCCTGCTTCCTCATTTCTTATTCAGACCCACAGGGACCGAGGGTGAGGAGGGTGGGGGGAAGAAAGGAGGGAGGAGCGGGAGAGGAGGAGTAACCGGGGGGATAACTGAGAGGCTGATGGAGACTAGGTGACAGGTTGGAATGGGCCATCAATAGATCCATCAGGCGGGTAATTTGGAGCGCGCTTAACATACATCAGTGGAGTCGTAGGAGCTGGTATCTGTCTTGTCGTGGAATCACAGTAAATAACAGTTAAAGATGGTGTCAGGCCTGACCTGGCTGACCCCCCCACCCATTCCCTGCACACACACACACACACACACACACACACACACACACACTACTGAAAACACTGAAACACAGTCAGTGACACAGATGTTCAGGGATTAGCACAGATTTTAGATTAGCAGCACCAATACATTTATAAATCTCACACATTCAGACTAAAAAGCTCTGCAAACAATTAAACATTGTGCACATGTATGAAGTAAGTATGGAAATACTGTTACTATCTCACTAAACCATTGATCACCTGCTTTTCTTGGGGGATTATTTTATATTAATTGAATTGTCCTCAAATTAATTCCAATAATGTGCTGCCCCCCCCCCCCCCCCCCCCCCCCCCCCCCCCCCCCCCCAACTAAGTTCGTTGAAGCTCCGTTCTTTAAGTTTGAAGTTTATCTCAAAGTTTTTTGGAATTTATTCTGGTCACCATTTCCCCTGTTTGTGAGTTTAACTTACAAATGAGTCATTATTGTTGTTGTGCTCTTCTGTTTTCCAATATGTAGACCTAATGGCTTTAATGACTACATTCACATTAGAAATACTGAATGTAGATTATGCCTATGAATATCACTGAAGAATCTTTATCAATTTGGAAATTTTATATGCCTTGAAAAATAAAAATAAAAATATTTACAAGAAAATTGGGTGAAAACTCTGGGCTGAATAAGGTCTGTTGGTTCCTCCTGAATAAGGATTGACTTAAGATCTTGACAATTCCAAAGCACAGCTGTTGCTCCAAGTATAATCTTCTATTTACAATACTGCCTAAACAAAGTCAGTCAGTTTCTAACTTTGGAATGCAGACGGGAGCCGTCTTAAGCTGCTCATTGATAAACAGGTTGGAGCATCTTTCATCGACAGTCAGAAAACAAATGCTGCAGATTCTTTGAAGACTACAGCTCCAGAGGGCAGGCAGATGAACCTCATCCCTGTGGAAGATCTGTGTGTGTGTGTGTGTGTGTGTGTGTGTGTGTGTGTGTGTGTGTGTGTGTGTGTGTGTGTGTGTGTGTGTGTGTGTGCCTACAGAAGAACATGCAACTATAAAAGTGAAGCACCTTAGGCTAACTGCTGTTCCTGCCACTCACACTCCACGCTAACCTTTCAAACACACACCATCCAGATGTCAATTCATATTTAGGGGTAATTCAGTGAAACAATAGAGCTTGATGACGCTGAGGAGTGGCTCTTCACACAAATAATACAAGTAATCGTAATCATCTTCCACATGTTGCTTTGTATTTATTTACATTGCGGGTCTCAAGTTGTGTTTGTGTGATGCACACACAGAAGCTTTAGAGCTCTTCAGGCATTTCAGAACAAAAACTTAGCCACAACTACATTCAATCTATTGTATGAGTGTGTTTTGGATGTGAGTAAAGCAGTATGTCAACACAGTGCAGTGGTACAGAGGAAGCGAAGTAATTACTCAGGATTCATAGAGAAACATGCAGAGGCCACAATAGGCTATGCAACACAGTATATAAGTGCAAAAGATTATATGTAATTTTCCTAAAACTGTACCAAATTCAGGCTTTTCGTCTGGATTCAAGAACGACCTGTCTGTGTGGAGTTTGCATGTTCTCCAGTGCCCAGCAGCCCTGAAGAGGATTAAGCAGCTTAGAAGGTGGATGGAGGGAGGGACGGACGGATGATTGAATGGATGGATGAATGCATGGATGGATGGTTGGAAAGAAGGATGGCTGGATGAATGAATCGAGTAAATGATGGAGTAACATATGCACTACACACAATATACATCTTTAACCTTTAGCACAAAATGTTTTCCATTCGGAGAAACATTTAGCAAAAAAAAACATGAAATATTAAAGATTTAGGTCAGTTTTACACTTTCCAAATCATAAATTCAGCAAAAAATTGATTATATATTACCATGTCTTGGTGTTTTTATTTACTCACTGTTAAGAGACTCAAAAGCAGAAGAACTTTGAAGTATAACACCCTGGGTTTGACAGTTTTAATATCAAAAGCATAAAATCGAGTACTGTAAGAGTTCCTGGCTGTCTGATGAGGTTATGCGAGGTGAAACATTAAAACCAGATCCCTTCGTGCATGTTGGTAAATATTATGCTGCATTGAGGGAAAAGACAGAGGCAGCAGATGTAAGCAACATATTGTAAGTAAGTGCAACAAGGTTTGTTTCAGAGGCCCAGTTTTGGAGGTGGACCACTTGACATCCCAGATTATTGAAGTTTCACAGCACAAATCCACCAGGGAGTCCGCTAAAGTCAACAGGCCAGGTGATGGAAATGAATAGTGAGTATGCTCCTGTCTTTTGTAGTGTCTTTGATGTAATATGCTCAAGGCATTTGACCAGCAGAAAGCCTTTTGCCTTTGAGTTTCCCTTCACCTTGCACAGTTTTAACAGAAAACAGATCCCTCCACACCACAAGTCATCCGTCTTCACAGAGTAGAATAATCAGGGAAAAACGAACAAGAATCGAATGGCATTATCACAGAGAACAGGAATATTAAACTTTCAGAAAACTGCTTGATATGCATAAACAGAATATACAAATATTTTTTGTAATAGTTTTCCTTTTCAGGTTGTTCTTAAAACCAGTTCTCCACCTCTCAGTCTCTCCGCTGAACCACCGTCCTAATGTGATCGCCTCAAACTTTGCATTTTGAAAAATACAAGAATAGAGGCAAGATAGCTCATGAAAATGACGTATGGATCTCGATCGTGTCTAAATACAGACATGAAGCCAATGGATATAACATACGCTGGCTTCCAGAGCACGTTTATATGAAGTCATCTGACCACATTCAACAAACCCGCAGAGCAAGACTCGTGGAGTTTCAGTCAGTATTCAACAGGCAGCATAATCACGTCCTCTCTGGCCTCAGGCTCAGCACTAATGTGTGTTTTTTAAACTTCGTGGACCATAGTTTTCCTACAGTGTAAACCAAATTAGCGGAGAGGGAAAACTAATCACAAACAGTCTTTTGAGGTTCAATTGATCTGCTTTTAGTGCAGCGATGCAGTTGGATAGGATCTTGGCACACTGTAGATGAAGACTGATATGACAAACAGTGGTTCATGAGGAGGAGCTGGTGTTTGACGCACCTTTTGACCTTTTGACCCTCAGACCTTCTGTTGCTCTTTAAGTGATGTTTTTTGTCCTTTTCCCCAAGCTGCAGACACCTGAAGACCATTTTAATCTATTTTATTTAAGATGAACAACATCAAACTGACATTCCTGCTGAAACGGTCATGTGGAGGTTATGTGTGGAAAAGATGCTAAAAGAGGAGCTGGTGGTACAGTAACTGATCCAAGTCTCTCTGTGAAAGCTTCTTCTCACATTTGTAATCCTCTTGATTTGAACTTTTTCTCCAATAACTTTCAAAACTGACAGAGAACCTGTTTCATTTGACCAAAACAGCATTTCTCCTGGAGGTCCCCACAGCTTCTCTCCTGTCTGTATCCTCCATCATTCCACCAATCCCCCGCATGGTCAGATCACTGGCACCAAAATTTGAATTTAGCTTGTTCTTTGTTTTCTTTTTATCTGCTTTGTGTCTGGACTGAATCCTCTGCAGACATAATTCAGTCACTCCCTTTTAATAAAGTCACACAATTTATATAGTTTTCTTTAATCCTGCCTGTTCTGCTTTACCCACAGTCGCGGTCCTCGGCTTCCTTCCTTCTGTTCAGCGCCACCATCGAATATGAATGATAAACAGTGTTGTTAAATGGATGAACTGTAAATCAGGTACAAAGCGCTGTATGTACAACACGGACAACCGCAGCGACACTAACCAGAGCTGAGCGGTGACTCTGTCCTGTTCCCCTTTATTATTGAACTTGTTACAGTCCTCTTGGCCCCACTTTAATTAAAGCCCATTAGCTAGTCAAGGTCCCCTGTACACTAATACTGTTACTCTGATACAATTTGGCCTCTGCTTTTAGCTTTAAGTGTGTGTTGCTACCTTAATCAAAATTGTCAGTTAAAATGAAACTACAGCTGGAGTAATTAAATTTAATTGGATCTTGTCACTTCTCATGCTGGCGATGTTTTGATCCGTGTTGAGTGTTTGCTGCCTCTGCTTCACGCCGAGCTTTATTGCAGCCCGGTCTGCGTCCTCGACCTTGCCAAGACCAAACACATTCGGAGCGGGTTGAGGCTGGAAGTGCTTTGAACCCTGAACATTAGACGAGTGTGAAGAGAGTCTTAATTTGCTGTTGGGCCTCCAGTATTTCAGGATATGATGTTGAAGAGATGCCTGCCTGATCCTGTATTGTATGAATAGTTTATTAAACACCTGCTACAAACCACACATCAGCTGTTTTACAATAACAGACATTGTGGTGGTGGATTACTGGGGTGATGAATGAAGATATGTTTAATATCTCCAGCTTGTCTCACAGGAAGCAACAAGCCCCAAACGCAAGAACAAATGAATCAGAAAAAAACAGGAAAGTTAACAGTGAATAGTTAAACCTGCAGTGACAGATTATATAACTGATATATGAACAATTAAATCATTTTTTCAAACATTGAGATAGGTGCTTGTGCTGGTTTACATTTTTTGTTTCCCAAATACTTTACCTGATTGATGCAAGATATTAATAAGAATTTATTGTGGAACATTGTTATGAGGAAAGTTTGTGCATGTTGAATACTGGTGGTACTGTGGTACTGTCATATAGTGATACGATGAGTGTGGTTTTCTGTGTTTGTCCTGGTGACCTGTCCAGGATGTATTAAACCTTCTGGAGTCGCTAGTTCCTGAGAAAGAGGTCTACAATATGGATAGACTGATTAAACTATGCTGGACTGAAGAAATCTTCACAAAAACCGAATGCAAGTTTCCAAACAGATGTCCAAGCCTTTGTGTAAATCAATTTAATCAATTTTGGGGGCCTTTTTTCCCAGAATAATCCATTATACATAAGTACAGTGGTGCTTAATGACATATAGACAGTTTTTGAACAAAATCCAGCCAGAAATTCGTTCAGTTTAAATGTTTTTTTAATTAATGCGATGCTCTTAATCAAACTGACTTTAAAGCACTGGGCTGTCTCCAGATATCACTCTGGGGTGTGCTATTGTAAATGGATGCACACTAAAGGGTTAAAAGGCCAACGGCAACTAGAAAGAAAGAGCTCTAAGTAATCTGTATTTTCTACTGAAAATAATCTCATTCACTTTTGTGGAGCTTTTCTACGACAGTAGAAACTGTATAATGAGTTAAAATAGAAAAACTTCTGAATTGGCTTCTTTTTTTAAAAACTGAACTTTTTCCTATGAATGTCCCCAGAATTGCAGATCCACTGGTCTTACTTCTCAAACAAAAAAAAAAAAAAAGGAAAGAAAAAAGAGAGGAAGTGGATGGTTTGATGGGTCATGAGGGAGATAATAATGACTGCTGTCGTCTCCATACATTGTGCTTAAAGCAGAGAAGCCTACAGAAAGCCAAAGGTGGAATAGCTTTCCTGCAGCGTTGGTTTGGCGGCCAGGTATTTGTGTTGCCAGAGGAATGAAAAATCTAAATGGAGTGGTCAGGATGGGCTTGGCAGCATTGGAGTGACCTCTCAACCTCCAGACTTGGGAGAATATGGAAGAATTGAACATGCAGCCATTCTACCTAAGGCAGGAGCGGCGAATCTTTATTCACTGAGAGCTGCTTGCTGCTAAAGCACATTCCCTTTCAATCCATTAGAGCTCACCGTCCCCTTCCCCTTCATCACACAGCACAGCCCTTAATTTGACAATGACAAAGAGCCACTTGCAGATTTTAAATTTCATAATTTTAATCTGTCAAGTCTGACATTTAATTAGTGGCTTCCTAACCTGTGTCTGCCTCACTCTCTGAAGGGCACCGTTTGTTCTGAGAGTGCTGTGCAATCTCTCTGCAGAGGAGAAGAGCGAGTGGATTAATATATATGTACATTACCAGCTGCTGCAAAGACAATACACAGAGAGGGAGGCCATTAGGGCCTAATACAGACAGATGAGGTTAATAATATTTGGGAAGTGTTGCTCTATTAAGCAGAGCACTGATTAAGACCTGAGTGGGATCCCCCTTCATGAGGCGCTGATTGGGAGAGGGGCAGCCTTTTGTTCTCCGGCTCCCAGAAAGAGGAGCGGGGGAACGAGGAGCAGAGGAGGAACAATGTTGGCTGACTTTGTGCTCGAGCTGACAATGAGGATAGGCTTAATGAGAATCTTTACAGACCTGGACGGAGGTTTATAGAAGACCGCCGCCCACTGATAACTTCATTACAACCACCAAGCAAACAGATGGAGCCAGCTTTGGGAATCTTTGAGGCGCTCCCGTCTGAGGGAAGCGCTCCGTGATTGCTTTCCGTTCACACTTGATTTCTTTTCGGAGTCACTGCAGATGATGTTCCCAGACTCTGACCTCATTAATTTATTTCCATCATTATCTGGCTTCAAGTGCGAGGATTCGGGCCCTGGCTTAAGTTTGAAATTCTTTTCTGTGAAAAGCGGACTGACTGTAACTTTGCTTCACACAGACAGCTCTGGTGGAGCTGCTATTGATTTTAGAATCAATAGAAAGTGAAGGGAGACGGGCTGAAAATGGCCTGGAATTGGCCAAGCAGGGAA
Organism: Salarias fasciatus; assembly: GCF_902148845.1. Lineage (NCBI taxonomy): Eukaryota > Metazoa > Chordata > Actinopteri > Blenniiformes > Blenniidae > Salarias > Salarias fasciatus. The sequence continues at coordinate 31,958,543 of NC_043760.1, read as the reverse complement.
AATGTCAGGTGCTCCAGGTGTGTGTAGCAAATCTGTTTTGGTGTGTGTCAGATGTCAGCATCTAACTTTCATTTTCATAAAATGTTTTCACTTTTTCTTGAGAATATACACAATATATATATATATATATATATATATATATATATATATATATATATATATATATATATATATATTTTTTTTTTTTTTTTTTTTTTTTTTTTTTTTTTTTTTTTTTGAGGTCTAAAAATACTCTAAAAATACGTTTTCTCATTTCCCTTTTCATACAAACTTTGTCTACATTTCGTTGGCTTTTACAAGGTTGTCATTTAAGATTACACTAACGAACAAACAGCCTGATCAATAAATATGGGTTTGATCAGAACCGTTGTTTTTAAAGTGTCACTGATCACAGACCATCCACCGAGTGGATTTATCTGTGGCAACAGGCCCTTCTGCAGCTGAGATGGCAGCAGGGAGACAAAAGGAGTGAGCACCCAGTGTGATGGGAGGAGTGAGGACGTCTTCCTGGGGCCCACTAGTGGTTGCTTCTTGCGTTTTCAGCTTGCTTCGTCTGAGGCAGGAAGCAGACGATCGAGAGGATAAGATTAAAGGGAGAAGGAGAGACAGACAGAGCAGATCCACACGCTCACTCTGGACATAGTCAACTTTCACGCCACGGGGAGTTGAGACAACAGACAAGAAGGCAGACCCACCTGTTTAAATCCTCTGATTCATGTGTGTGAGTGGATGTAGTGTGTGTTTGCCCGAATGTCTGCATGCGAATTCGCAGCAGAGCAGTGCGGTGACCTCTTTAGCTGAAATCTCTGGGAGATCAGGAGCGTCCAGGATGCCTGTGATATTTCAAACAGTCAACGTGTGCTGGTCTGACCGCGTCTCAGTCTTCACTCGCTGCGGCGAAGTTCAGATTTCTGTCTACATTTCATGTGTGAAAGTAACTACGTTCTGCCTGTTTGTGTTTCACTTGATCACCGCGCTCCCCTGACGGTGCGCATGGAGAGAATTAGAGAGCTGGTGAGATAATCACATGAATAAAATGCAGCCGGTAGCTCATTACAAACCCTATTATTCATTAATTAACATTATTAAAACGTCTAATAGACCCCGGCACTCCTCCCAAGCCCCCCTGCCTCTTTTCAACTAGGTCCCTGCTCCTCGGTCCCTCCCGTTTCTCAACATGAAAAGAATAGCACATCAAACGAGGCCTGGTTTCAATGTGTTGGGGATTTGCAGGTGTAGAATCACACTGCGCTGGGGATCTGCTTGTCGGTCGCGCCGAGCTCTATACTCTTCCTCTTCGGCCTCGCCGTGACACACGCCGCTCAGCCGTGCCATAACAAACTCCTCATTAGGAGTGGGGAGAGAACTGGGCTGTGCGCTCCCTAATTAGGTCCCCATCTGAAACTTTCTGTCTTCCCCTCATCCCTCACTCTCCCTCCCTCCTTGTCCCTTCATCACAGGGAAAAAGACTGCTGACATTTATGGAAGGAAGTTTAATCAGCTGTATGTGCAAGAGATATAAGGGAAACTTTATGTCTGTGATATGTGCATACAAAAGAAATGTATTTCCTCAGTTCTCTAAAGAGGTTGAGCAACGCTGCTTGTTAAGATTTTGTGATATATGAAAAGTCTGTTACAAATGGGTCTATCTTTTATCAGCTTTTCCACAACTAAGCAACAAAATATCATTCATTTCTCCCCTCCATCCTCTAACTTTCACACTCCCTTTTGTACAGTTATGCATTAAAATGCACAAATTCATCCGTGAGATGCACAAAAGTAGATGATTAATTTGGTTACATTGTGCAGGCCAATATTCAACTGAAAGAATAATATCTATCAAAAGTTTATAATTGTGTTCGCTGGATTAAGCATGCATAAAATATGTGTGTGTTGCAAGATCTGGGAGAAATTTCCAGTCCCCGAAATGTAATGACTATCATGCATATTCAAACGTCTAAGCAATACACCTTAGTTAAACATTAATATCGTAATTTAGACACAATCGGTTTAATGTGTCCAGGAAAAGAAGTATTATTCCTCATTTTGTTCTCATTATTTTCAAATAAACAGGACACTGTGTGGAGAGCAGGGACTGAGCAGACAAATGATGAATATGTAGAAACTCTCAGGGATATTAGTGGGGTTTAAACTACATCCTCTGATTACTTTTCTGGTTTTAAATACTTGATGTTCCAGTTGTACTATGACCTTAAACAAGATTTTATTGGAACACAATATCCATACCATTAAGGGAGTCTTTCATCATGCTGAGAGGGACATCGGCTCCTTGTATCCTTTAGTGGAGTCTTTGCACATTAAATTACATTAATATTTCTATTTGTGGCACCGCGCTCATGCGTAACACAATACAGAGCATGCATATTGTATAACGCTAAAAACAAATATTTTCTCTTGGGATATTTGATATTATAATACGTTTTTTAACTGAATTAATTTCTGAAACACAGACATACTGATAGATAGAGAAGCAGAGGGAGACAGAGAGAGAGACACACACAGAGAGAGAGAAATATTAGTATTTAACAGAAGATGATTTCCTTCATCAAAGCAGCTTTGAAATTATTGGTGATATATTAGTATGGAGGCTGCCTCCCCACTCTTAATCTCTCACGCTTACTTTTCACTCTCTCCCTCTCACACAGGCTGAGTGATGCTTCTTGACAAGTAAATCACAGAAGAGGTGGCATTTCCCCATGTGGCTGAGGAGCCGGCATCCTCCATCCAGCCTCCTTCTCTTTCCTCCTTCCCTTTTCTTCCCTCCTCGTCCTCCTCTCCTCTCCTGATTAAATCTGCCGCTCCCTGCAGGATTATTAGGATTCTAATTCGATCTGAATTTCAGGAACTTGTTTGCTTGGTTACCTGTCACAGCATATCAGCTTGTCATATTAGTGGTGATCGTTGGCTCTACCTAATCTGCTTTAAACAATTTCATTGGGTGCTGGTCTATAAATCATTCCGTAATGGGATTGACACGCACGGGCTTAGCTAGGTAAACAAATCAGCTTTGTTTTATGTTAGGCAGCAATGAACTTGGCTTTATCAACTTCCCATTGATTCACACACACCACAAGGTCAAAATCTCTCCGGCTGCTCATCAGTGGGAGTAGGGGTCAGCGCTCAGCAATTAGAATATGTATCAAATCGGAGCAGAAGAGCCCATCACATCCCGCTTGCAGTGAGCCTCTCTCCAAAGCGTTAATTCATTTCTTATCAAAGTGAAGGCATTTCAAAGTACGGCTTTGCAGCATTGGAGGGGAAGTACTCTTTATGGGAATTTGAAAGAGAAAATAAAATGAGTTTGTAGTTTATTGACGGGGAGTCCCAGAGGCAGCTTAAAAACTCATTAACTTTCAAAACTAATTCAAACGTGTTGATTAACATCTGAGGGTTGCAGTTTTTTTTTTCTTTCCTCTCCGTTGGATGGATGATTTCTTTTAGGGCCAGCGTTTTCGGATTTGCTGACGTACTGAGCTAAAAGTCCTCATTTTGACCTGTTTGGATGATTCAAATGTAACTTTGATTAACCACATCACAACCTCTTCTTGGTTTATTTTGAAAACAGTTTGAAATTTATGAAGTTCAAAACCTCAAATTAAAGAGGCAGATCATCGGCTACAGCCACTAATACGCAACAATATCCGGCTGCAAGAAATATTAAACGTACTAACTGCCGTTCCTGTGTGAATGTTTTTCTCTATAATATCTGTTTGATAGTCGTTTCCCGATTTTTTTAATTTGTCCAAAACTGAAAGGGCCTTTCAAATGTTGGTTAAATGCTGTATGTGTGTGTGTGTGTGTGTGTGTGTGTGTGTGTGTGTGCAGTTCTACATTAGTTGAACGCTGAAGATTTAAAATATAAACATTTTTTTTAAGTCGCCATTTTTGATACGGGCAGTAAAAGTACATATTTAATCTATAAAATCTCACTTGAAGATTTGTTTATGCTGAACTGAAACATGGCTGTTGCTTCATGGTGTGTAAGTAATTTCCAATTCTTGTTTCTGGACTGTGAGACGGAGAAAATACAGAGAAAACCGACGCATGCATTAGCAGAACATGCAAACTCCACACAGAACAACCAGAGCAGATAACAATCAGTTGTTTTTGCAGAGCCTTCTCAGTGTAAGTGTGGAAATTCTCTGTTTAACGTTACAGCTGTGAGTACTTTCACCTGACAGCAACGTTTTCATCTTCTCCCTGAACATGCACGTGTTTACTTTTGGGACTCCAGGCTTCCACCCGCAGTCTGGAAACATCCAATTGAGGTTTATTTGTGATCCTAAAATTATAGGTGGGGTTGTGAGTGTGTGTGTGTGCGCGTCCGTCTCTCTTGTCTGTTTTCGCCCTGTGATGAACTGACAACCTGTCCACTCTGCCTTCGCCCACAGTGAGCTCGGTTTGGCTCCAGCCTCCCGTGTTATGAGCTGAAATATACCACACTGGCACATTACGCAATATAACTATGCCATTACGCTTCTCTAAATGTGATTTCATAATGTCATGCAGCAGCAGGAATGTGACAACACAGGCCAACGCTGCATGCTGAGGAAGGATTTAGGTGTAATATGCTGTAAAAACTAAGTAAGGATCAATTTTAAATTTACATTTTAATTATAATGTTTGTCTTTTTCAAGAAAAAAATGGAACCAAAATGCAAAGATAAGCATTAATCTGACACAGAATTCGGAAACATTCCCTAATAAGGATGTGTAAACAGAGTAATTACACTTAGATTTCTTCTGATTCTGAAGCACACAAAGAAACAAAGGAGAGGGAATGCGGGGAGGAACAAATAGCTGTGAGCTGACCTGCTCAGCAGCATGTCATGGGATCTTTTCACACCAATACATCTCCCTAATGCAGGCAATTTCCTGCAGCTTTTCACCCTAAGAGGGGATCTGACCTCTGTGGCCAACACTTAAGGCAAATTCTAATGTTTGCCAATAAGGAGGGATTAAGTCAGCTCGTACAGGTAGGACAGAATGTGAATGTGCTCTGTTGCAATTAAAAATAATAACAAGCTCTTGGTGGTTTGTGTCGGAGATATAAACTCTCAAGCACATTTCCAGAGAAAGTTATGCCTCTGTGTGTGCAGAGTTGACATGGCTGTGCTTAGATGGATGGGATCATGAGATCAGGGAACCTCAGGCCGTGTGTGTGTGTGTGTGTGTGTGTGTGTGTGTGTGTGTGTGTGGGGGACACATTTTAAATGCACATGAAATGACGCTACGGTCTCTCAGGTTAGAAACTGCTTTATAGAAAAAGTGGGGGCGCTTAGATGAATATCTATCTGCCAAAAGTGGCTGACAAGTCATGTGGAGTAAACACAGACGTGTCAAAATGTGCGCATTGATGTTTGTGGGGAGCTTATTTTTTTGTGTTTTCTCATATTTGTGTGCCACATTTTTCGGGGGGAAACTTTCACCACTTGAAAACCTTTTAAATCAGAGCTGGCACGTTGAGGATAATCTTCTCAATTACACATGTCTCTGTTTCGGAGTGTGATCGGCTCTTAGCCTTCTGATTCGCCCGCATCCAAAAAAGCCGTGTGTGCCGCTGTTGACAAAGAGAGGTAAACAAGAAGGGGGGAAGAGAACTCACCAAATCCTCCAGAGGCCTGGAGGGGAAGCCACACAGCCCAAACTCCTTTCACTCTTCAGCTGCGAAAAAGCAGCTGCCTTTAAGGCTGTGCTCAGGAGAGACTGACAGCAATTACAGCTCTCGCTTTCTCCCTCTCCCCCCCACACTCCCTCTCTCTCCCTCTCTCTCAGCTCGCTGAGAGCCACTCGATGGGAAACCACCAGAAAGGAATGAAAACCTCCCCTCCTCCCGTGTCTCACTTTCTCAGAAAGAGACGTTTACCTCCACCTCTTGGTGAGGCAATGATTGTTTACTTTGAGTGATGTGCTATTATGACAGTTCAACAAATCAATGTTACATAGGTTTGTGGCAAATGGTGGAATTTTAGAGTAATCCCATGTAAATTATTAATCCTTTCAGGGGGAAGTTGCAACACAGAGGCATGCAGCACATCTCTTACACACTCCAAGCTGACAGTTGCACTGCTGTGCCAAAACGTTTGACAGCCTGCACTACTTTGGATTTGTTAAGAAGACATTGGGACTGAGTGTAAGTCTGATTCAAAAGCTCATATGAGAACATTGCTGTGTTTTGTGCATGGATGTAATGGTTGCCTGGCTGGACCGCATATCAATAAAACACACACACAAAAGCTTTTGCGCCCATCCGATGTTTAATTTACCGAGTGTGCGTGCATCACGGGGCGCTTAGTGAACTTGGTACGCTCTGCACCCGTTCATTTTCTCCCATATCGCCTGTATTGGGCATCTTTACCATCGCAGAGATGATTACTTTGACACTTTTATTGGCCGGAGAACACTGAGAGTCCATGAAGGATGAAATGAGAAACATGGTAACTGAAAAATATAGGAATGACTCACTGACAGCTCATAACCGTCTTAAGACTAGAAATAGATCCGCAGTAACTGCTGAGGTGTATTTGCCTCTGTTTTCCTTTACTTTCCTCCTCGTCCCCGTCTCAGCCTCCTCCCCTCCGTTCGGTGGTCAATGCAAGGATCACGAGGTGAAGAAGAATCAGAGTGCTACACATATTACTCTCTGTCTCACTCCATTCTTCTCTGCCGTTGGTTGACAGGGCCTGTCTGGTCTAACCTGGGTGGAAAGTGACTCTAATTGTCATCTCCATAGACAAGGTTCTGCAGCCATCCTGGAGGCACGGGCAAAATATACTTAGCTACTTTATCATATAGACAGAGCCCAGCCACGGAGGCACCTTATTGACATGGACTTTTATGCAAAGACAGACTTTTTGAATTGGCAGGTCACGTCACGCGCCGCCCGGCATGCATACGTAATGAGAATAAAGCCTTTTTCGTCCTGGCTTAGACACAAGCATCTGACAGGTAGGGTTTGGGAGTTCAAGGGAATATATATATTTCCTGCCTCATCTCTGGACCCGGGCTGGTTAGAGATGATTGTGTTAGCTCGGAGTCCAGATTTTTACCAAATGTTCAGTGCTGGATGGTATTAGTTTGAGGCTGATGTTATGTCACCTCAGCTGTAGCAGCGCTCTCCGAATCGAAGATATCAGAGTGAATGAGTGTTTTATTAGAGCGGAGACATTTTCAACCAGCCCCCAGTGTCTGATTCCTGATATGAAGCAGTTCGGGTCGGATATTGTTATTATCTTGATTTAGCAGTTAGCAAGCAGCACAAGGCGTCATTTGAGATGACCCAGAAGAGAACACATCTCTAAATTTGAATTCCTCAGTTTCTCTGTTTTTCTTCTTCCTCTCGGTGGCTGAACGTGTGGGTGGCATGGTGGAGAAGCGGTTAGACGCTGTTGCCCTTCATCAAGAAGAGTTCAAATGTGTGTGGAGTTTGAATTTTCTCTCTTTCCCTCCAGAGACACGCTTGCTAGACTTCAAAATTCCTCATGGTGTGTGTGTGTGTGTGTGTGTGTGTGTGTGTGTGTGTGTGTGTGTGTGTGTGTGTGTGTGTGTGTGTGTGTGTGTGTGTGTGTGTGTGCACCCATGCAGCCTCCAGGTCTCCTAACTGGATGAAGACAGTATGGATGAGAAAACAATGTAATCTGGTGGATTTTTGCAATTGTCTGCAATCATGACATATCTAAGTGTCACCGTATTAGGATTTCTAAAAAAGAAAACCAGGAGACACACACAGATACTGGTTGATTGAGCAAAAAAGATCTGTATTTATAATTGGCTACCTGGAATTTTTATTTTGTCCAAGAAAAAAAGAAGTTTAGTTTTGCTTTTTAATTAAAGGTCATTTAGCAGAACATTGCTGTGTGAATGCTGAGTGGCTGAATGACGCTGGATGAGGGAAACCAAAGAGTCAGATAATCACACTTTAGTTTATAAGCCAAACTGAGTGATTTACCATTTCAGACCCAACCTCCACAACAAATAACTCAAATGAAGACAGTTCTCTTCCTCGTCCTGGACTGTGAACGAACATCCAGGCTTCTCGTGGGCATAAGGTGCTGCTGTGTGAAAATAACCTTAGATCAAACCTAAAAATATACTCTGATCACCATTGTTTCAGTTCCCTTTTTCCTGCTTTGTTTCCATTATTTTTCTCTCTCTTTCTCCTCACTACAGAATTCAGCTGTTGCCCCCCAAAGGTGAAATTACCCTGCTTTTGTATGAGGCACAGTCAGCCTTTGAATGCTGCCCGTGAACGCCTGTGGGCCTACAAATGTGCTCAGAGAGGGAGAGAGAAAGTTAAGCTGTCCTATTGAATTGATTGAACATTCATGAAACTAAAGTGTGCCCTCCCTCCCTCCTTCTCACATGTGGAAATGACTTCCAGACATCTGCAGCGTCCCGTATGGAGCGCAGCCGTGAGGATCCCTACCTTACAGTCAGGTGCTGAGCTGTTGCCCTGCAGGCACAATTCAATTGTTAAATCTCTTATGAATAGAGCAGGAGGGTTCATTTCGCAGCTTGCAACCTTGCATGTGCATATTTTGACTTTATTGGTATAATTGCACAATTATTTTACACAATATCCTATTTTGTAGCTACGTGCAATCTGCGCAGCTGCTCATAGGAAAAAGAAATCAGAACAAATAGAAGCTAAAAGAGAAAGATTTTTTATTATAAGGACCAAAGACATCTTTACTCTTACTCTTAAAAAAAAGGTAACATTACTGGGTAAAGTAAAATTTTTTGTACACCACCACATCCTCAGTATTCAGTAATCATTGGGGAATGTTGCAGGCAAACGCTTTATTGACTGATTCGACTTTTATGGGGCTCTCTCCATTGTACTTTCATTGTTTAATCAAAGTGCCTTATTACTTTTGCCTGACAACACACTTATTCAGAATGAAATCAAAGAGGCTCTCATTTTATGTCAGTGTCTGTGTATCGTCAGTCTCAAAGATGGCAATATTGAAAGCAATTTTCTATGTATTTAGGAGGGAGTGACACAATTTCTGGAAGGAGAAGCCATCAAAATGCATGGGGGTGCAATCAATACATAGGAGATAAGTTACATGATACGGCCAGAATGATGAATTATCCCAGTTTTTCCGCCCGCTGCTGTAATGTGGCGTTCACGCGTGCCTGCTTCTGCATGTGCGTGTGTGTGTGGTTCACCGAGCATATGCAGCGTGTGTGTCACCATCAGCTCCGGGAGAGCATGCACTTCCAGCAGCAGACAACATCATGTCCTTCCATTAAACCATGCGACATGTCCCACCCAAAGGTTGCGCTCACAACCACAAAACAGCAGCGGCTCAGACAGCTGTGAGACCTAATCATTATTTGGCAGTGGTAGTGAGGCCGTGTCAGAGCGAAGCCCCCAACATCCTGCCTCCTCGTCACATTTGAATCATCTGCAATTAGTTTTGTTTTAATAACACTCACAATTAAAGGTCCTCCGGTTTGCATAATTCATGACACAGCAGCGCTGATGTCAAAAATCAAATGCAACAAATTAGAAATAACAAGTTTGAGACAGTGTGATTCAATTAAGATCCGGGGAAACATTGGGCCATGCATAATTGAGGGGCCAGCAAGGCAAGACTCATGTCAGGCCTGTCAGCCCTGCTGCAGCGATTGGATTTGGCCTGTCACACACACTCAACTCAACCCTGTAAGAATTACAGGTTACATTGATTTCTTGTTTTTATTTGTGAGTGCTTGTGAGTGTGTGTGCGTGTGCTCCAGTGGGGCGTGCAAATGTGTGTTTGTGCATTTTCTGCATATGTATATGGGTGCATGTGTGTGTGTGTGTGTGTGTGTGTGTGTGTGTGTGTTCTCACATGGGCATTTCTGTGAGAGGAGGATAAAAATCAGGTGTGGTGGACCCTCCAGTGCTGCAGCCAGCCACATCTGGAGCTCCAGGTTAACAGGTCGAGTCTTTTCGCTGCAGGATGGAGCCGAGGCGAGATGCGTTTGAACACAAGCCCCAACATCATTTCCAATTATAATTCCAACGGTTACAGTGCAATCGTCAATAATAGCAGTCCTGCTGAACTCTCCAAACTATTTGCAGTTACTTTGAAACTGAGTTGTGCTGGACCGGCGTATGAACGCCTGGCAATGCGAGCAGTCCCCCGGTGCAGCGCGACTGAAGCTTTGAAGGTGCTGCTCTCAGTGCGCCGAGCTGCACATGTTGTGTTTGCACACCACATTACACATCAGCTGCAATAACAAACAAATATGCCGTGGTTCACCGTGGAGGCCGATAACAACCCGGCAAAGAGCAGATAAGGATTCATTTAACATGTTCTTCCTGTGTCTTTTCTTATCTCAGAGTCCTGATCAGTGCACACACACCTCATGGCACAATCATTCACATGTCTTCAGTCAGTTTTTGTTTTTCATTTGTGTTTGCTATTAAAAATTTATGTCAACTGTTTTATGAGGATCAGGGAACATTACTCAATAAAAACTGTGCAGATGTATTATTTTGGCTGCATCTGGTTCTCCACAAACAGTGTGTCATCTACACAAAGAGAGTAAGTGTGGGACATTAACTGTGCTCTCTGTTATGAAACACTTACTAGCTTTTAATTATCACACAATTTTCATGGATTGTTGAAAGCAGAGGAAATAGAAAACTTCTTTATGAGTTTAAAAACACCCCCTAATGCTTATTTAATTAAACAATTGTAACCACATCTCATAAACTGCTCAGAGTTAATAAGATTTTCTAAGCAAACCCACATTAACGCAGACTGCTGCAACGCCTTTAAAAGGAAAAAAAAAAAAATCTGCATTTTCTCAAGATGGTGTGTGGCAAACCGAAGCATCAGCGGGACAGATCGCACTGCAAAGAACAATCTTATACGTGTAGTTGGTATTTTTTTTAAGTGTCACTGATGTCACACTTTATTGAAGAATATCAGTGTTGCCATCTGAAACGGGAAGAAATGAAAACCAGATAAACATGTCGACCGAAATGCGTCCCGTTTGAAGTATTTTCAGATTTGGATCTTGCTGAATTGCTTCTGGTGTGGGGAGGAAACATGTGTTAGTAAACTACCAGATGCAGCCACACGTTGCCTTCAGAGTCGGTAATTTCTGACTGAATAATCACTAATGACTGAGGACCAATCGCTCCCCGAAGCATCATCTCCATCTCTCCTGTGACTGGCTAATTGCAGCCAGACACTCTAACCTCCTTTTGGCCTGTGTCCTGGCTGTAACCCTGGCACTTCGTTTCCCCAGCTCCAGCCTCTCACTCCTTTTAGGTCCTGTTTTATCAGCGCTTTCTAAATGTCCCACTCCTGTTTTCTTTCTTTCGTTCCTTCTTTTCGCTCCCCCTCCCACCACCTCGGCCCAGCTACAGCGACATATGGGAAACTTTTTCAGCCTGATTGCTCCAATCTGATTAAGGGAAGTTATGTAGCTGCCATTTATCGCTGCTGTTGTGAACCGGCGAGCAGCTGTGACGTTCAGACTCTTGCTCGAGCTCCCTTTGCTCTCGCTCAGCCTGAACTTATCCATTAGGTTCCTGTTGAAACTCCTCCGATTGTTCTAACTGCCAAGATTGCGCCATGAATCAAAACCTCTGGCAGACAGACAGATTTCCACATAATTGCTTGGTTCAAAACAATGCCATGCCCACTTAAAGTCTGAGTGGTTTATGTTCAGTTAATTTAGAGTGTAAGAGAAACAAGGGGCTTGGAGATGAGGGCGAGGAGAAAAAAGTGCTAAAAAGGAAAGAAAAAAAAGTTTCCTGCAAAAGGCAATTTTACATTACAATAATGCAGTTGGTTTGGGTTCAACAAAAGGGGGACTTGGCCTGAGGAGCCGAGTGGAGAGGGTTATTAGAGCGTTTAGCCATCTCCAGACACAGGAGAGAGAAATGAGCCTTGTGGCCTTTGTGTTATCTAATCTCGTTTGCATTTCCTTTCAGCATCATGAAAGAGAAATGTAATAGGCCCCTGATTGTGTTTGTTTGGCGAAATTCTCATTTAGGGCTGCTGTGGCTATGTGCCTCGGCGAATAATCCTCTCCTGGCCGCCGTTTCTGTGTATTTACCACCCGCGTGATGGCGTGTGTAATTTGCGGCGCGCTACGAGACGATGAAAAACAGCCGCTTTGCAGCGGCGGCCTGACAAATACATGTGAGCCAAAAAAAATGAGGGTGAATTTATGCAACATCACCACTTCTTTCTCCGACATCAGAGCGACTCGGTTTGTATCTGCGATCCGAGTGATTGACTAGCGGAAGGAAAGCGCGGTCCCGGTGACAAAAGAGACGGGAAATGGACGCCGAGTGGATTTGACATGATATGTGCCAATGCCCCCATTGATCAGCACCATTGACATCTCTTCCAAAACCCGGGAAGGTGGTTTTGGAGTAGGCAGGCAGCTGAAGGTTACCGCTCGCTGTCACAGCTCTGTCCGATCACATTACCCATCATCCCGTCTGAGGATCCGCTCGCCTTCGCAGCGTGACGGACAGATGACAATCATCGCCGCTCTATTGTTTCTCCCAGGCTCCTCATCTCTGGGATACTTGTGCGTCTCCGATTTTGTTCCCATTTATATCTTAAAAAGTGTCAAACTATATTTTTGGTGAAAGCGTCAAGCTATAAAATCTTTGGTATCAAAACTTTCACCAACTTAATGATGATTAATGGTTGTGTTTTGTTTTCCACCGTTGCCAATTTTCACTTTTTTGGCCCCGGAATTGCACAGAGCGGCTGATTTATAGCCAGAGGTGGGTCAGCGAAGGTGTTTGTGCTGCTGGCCAATGGGCTCTTTGTGTTTATGATGAGGGGAGAGGATGGAAGGGCGATTTGGGTAGACGGCAGGCCTGCTTCTTTTCAACGCAAACCTCCAGTAGACAGGCCATTAACAGAGGTGACAGGGAAAAGCGGTGGCAATCGCTTTGATTCTGATTTACACCACTGCTGAAAAACCCAAACAAATTAGAGGAACAAAATAATACACAGCGAGAAATAAATCACATTAATGATTAGGCTTTGAACGACACTCAGACATGAAAGCGGGTGGCGGCGAGGGCATCTGGAGGAGAAGATGGCAGATTATGAGATGATATTAGGAGCTGTCTTCAGAGAAAGGCTGAGAACAATCAGGCACCGGCAGTAACGAGGAGCAGGTCTTTGTTCTTCTCCCCACTCTGTAACTAACATGTTGTTATTCAAGTCAACAGCCACTAGAACCTCGTTAGTAGGCCAAGCAGCTTACTGCTCATTAGCTGACAAAAGGGTGAAATTCATTGATAAGAAAAGTGGCGTGCGGAGCTTTTCGCGAGTGTTTTGAGTGCAAGAAATGTGGAAATTTAAAAAAAAAAAAAGACACACTCACACACACACACACACACACACACAAAGGGTGACATTTAATATGCAGCCTGTTCTTCAATATATTTCATACACGTTTTTTGATACAAAATAGTGTTTTAATAAGTAGGTCACATGGTAAAATATGGCGTTTGTCTTGTTTCGGTGAATAATTGAAGATAGAAAAACAGTCGTCGTCGAACATCCCCTACAACAAAAAAAGGCCACATTATACAAAATCACAGCCTGTGCAGTGCAGTAAATTCATATTTATTGTTTATGTTTTTCCTGAGTGACACGCGCATCATTATTTCAATTGTCTACTAAAAATGGAAGTTTAATTTCCTGCTTCATGCATGCGGCTTGATAGTAAATGCTGTGGTTTTGTTTATTTCAAAGCAGATGAACAAAATGACACCATATCAACATTTTGTATTCAGAAAAAAAAACAGATGTACTTTAAAAAAGAAATGAGAAAGTCTGGGTCGATGCTGAATATGACTCTGACTCATCAATCAACCTCAAGTTTCTGGATTGTGAGCATGAAAACTAGTACAAGCAGAAAAACATGCAAACTGCCCAGAGATGAGCTCCAGACTCCAACAGAGACCTTCTTCCTGTGAGGCGTCCCGTGCTAACCACTACTCCACTGTTTTCCATTTGCTGTGCTTTTTTGATTAAAACAAATAACTACACAGACTAATAAGATCACATTTTAGGTCAGAATGTGACTTCTATCACATTTATAAGTCACTTTATATCTTGATTTTAAGAAAAAAGCATGACAAAAATAATTAGTATGGCAACAGATCTGATGAAAATGATCATAATCAACAAATACATGTGAAAAGAAAACTGAATTTAAAACAGAGCAAGGAGAACTGACTAGAGTCTATGCTTTTCTGCATTTAACAGAGTTTCTGCATGTCTGACTTGCCGTGGCTGTAAAGACGAGTTGGTGCGAGCTGAGCGGTTCATACGTCTAACTCAGGCCTTTTCCACGCAGGCGTTCTTACACTTCCTACACAAACACTTAGGCTGGAGATCCTCAGTGACTGCAGGAGTTCACAGAAGAAATCCCCAAATGATTTCCTGTAATTACATTCAACAGCTGGTGCAGAAGGTGAAGCCTAAAATCGTCTCTACAGCCTCTTGTCCACGTTCACGTTCAGTCCTTTGAAGAAGACTTCAGTGCTCTTTATCAGTCCGGTCCTTAACTGCCGTGTAAACAGAATAAACCGCAGCAGGACCTAAAAGCACACAACCACTAACAAGATCCTGACATGTGCCACATAATTCATTATTTTCTATAACCACAATCCTCAAAACATCGTTTACACGCTATTTTAAAACCACATTTGAAGATTTTGCTGTAATTTCAGAGCTACTGATCATATTTAACGCTAAGATGGATGAAGTGAAACGTCAGTTCTTGATGAAAAGTAGACTTTTTTTTTTTTCTTTATTTACAGTGTTGAATGGCGCTCGTGTTTCTGGAGGGGAACATTTCTTCAAATCTACGGGATCCTGGTAGAGAAATGTGACAGTTCTGCTCTATGTCAAGGTACTTTATCTGTACAGCAACAAGTTTTCTGCAGTGTCTCCAATATGCATGTAGGTAGCAGACACTAAAGTTAACCCTTTCAGGCCCTCTGACAGTATATTAGCTTAAAGTGGAGCACTTCTCCCTGGTATGACAGTTTTTGTATCCTTTTCAGTATCCATTCGGCAGTGTTTCTGACGGATAGAAAGTATTTTCAGATTCGATTTGAAAATCGCTCTGCCGCTCTGCTGGCATTACGTTTCCCGATTATAAACACGGTGACCCACTGCCAGGCGCTGCATTTCAGACCTGATCTGCAACCAGCAGCCTCCGATCCTCACAGGCAGCTGTCACTTAGACAAACTCCTCCGTGAGGGTTGAAGAGGAATGTACATTCAGGACGTTCGTCTGGAGCGAGTTACCGCAGTGACTGCTGCTTTCCGATAGAAATGCCACGAAGATTTGGAGGTTTTTGAAATCATAACCTCTTCTTCATGTTTGCCAAAAAAACATTGAATATTTGAATTTCACTGACAGTTGACAAACTTTGCCACTTTAAAGGTGCAATCAGTAAACTTCTTTTTTTTTCTGAGGGTGATTGGTCGTCTGTCTATATGTGTCAGCCCTGCGACGGACTGGCACTGGCGACCTGTCCACAGTGGACCGGCCCTCGCCTGAAGTACCTGGGATTGGCTCCAGCCCCCCCACGATGCTGAAAAGGATGAAACGGCTTAGAAAATGGATAGTTTCATTGAAAAAGTGCCTGAATGCCCTTTTGTTTAAATGCAACATGCAAAAAAAAAAAAAAAAGAAAACAAAATGTCGAAATAAGTTTACAGCTTTTGTAGCTGACACACACAGCATTGTTGTTTATTTTTGGGAAAAGAGCAGCAGTAGGTGAATCATATCATCAGGAAGGCCTTTTGTGGTTCAGTTCAAATCTGGCACGATGTTTAAATATGAGGTAATGTGATTGTCCTCATTAGAACAGACATAATAATAATAAACACATTACAAATATTTGCTGCTTTTTGATGAACATTTTTAGATGAATTACTCGGTGATGGACTTTTCTCCAACAGAATGCACAGACAAGTGAAGCACTTCCTCCTGCTGCAAACCAACTCCTGTATCATCCAGTTTAGCCTGGCTGCAGTGGTCCTCTCTGGGGGAACAGAGGCAGAATCCCAGGCTTACTCAGACATCCACACGAGGGACGGGCTGGAGCTGGCAGGTGGCCCCGGCACAGATAACCGCGTGTGTGTGTTTCAGGTTTGGGGTGTGTGAGGGGGGGTGTGAGTGAAGGGGAAGACTGCTCCCTTACAGGTCTGTTCCTCCTGTCTGTTTATGTCTGTTAATGCATGAGCAGCCCCTTCCCCGCCAAACCCCTGCAACACACACACACACACACACACACACACACACACACACACACACACACACACACACACACACTGGTAAATACAGACACAGACGACACACCAAGACCCCCAACGCCTTGACTCGAACCAGGGATTTTATCAGTGTGAGGCAAGTGCCAACCGCTGCACCACCTTTTGGCCCACGCACCGGCCATCTGCTCATGATTAGACACTTACTTCCCAAGGACACACAGGTGTTAAAGCAGGCGTCTGATGACAAACCAAAGACCAAAGACTGTGGCTCATAAACCAAATGTTTACAAATAACAAGCAGGAATAATTGAAATCGTGCAGATAAAAGGAATGGCAGAAGAGGGATTTTATCCATTTCTGGTGTTAGATTCAGGTGTGTGTGTCACTACTTCCCTTCAGTCTGATTTTCAATAACTCCACATGTACATCTATTCAAACACACACATCTCTCACTCCTGTGGACTCTGACGACAGGATTTGCTTTTTCGCTCAGAGGTGACTTGCAAGATACACAAATAACACAGGGGCGCATTTATGGTATTTGTATAATCCATGAAGTGAAAATTACAGACTATTTAGATGAAAGGCAATTAGACAATTACAGCTAATGAGGCCAATCCTTTTCTTTCACCCCAAAGAGTCCACAGACTAATTATCAAATTAAAGAATGCTTCTTTTCTGCCGCTGACCCCCGCACGGTCACAGGAGGAGGAGGGGGCGACTCGGGAAACGCAAACATTGGTGTGCTGTGTGTGGAACAGGCCGGCAGCATTTAGAAAGTGATGGGCGTATTAATCACTGCTTAAGTTAAGACAGCTTTACGGTCTGCAGGGTGGGCACACACACACACACACACACACACACACACACACACACACACACACACACACACACACACACACGTACAGACACTCTGCTGCTCAATTCGTTATTCATCTTGCATGACTGTACTGTGAGGGCTGAACAGGAAGTGTGCGGTGCCCACAGGAAGCAGAGCTGCTCACATGACCAGCAGACCCTGCAGGAAACTTCCTTTGGTTTTTCTCAAAGCTTTGAAAACCCAACTGACAATCAGCAGGACCGCATGCTAACTACTGTATATTTATCTCTGACATGGCCATTTCCTAAGTTAAATGATGCTTTATCGGGTGTATTTATCTCTGACATATTCATTTCTTAAGCTAAATAATACTTTGCACAGTATATTTATTCATGACAAAGCAATTTTTGAAGTTAAATACTGCTGTCTCTTGTTTATTTTTCGGTGATATAGCCATTTCCTAAGTTAAATAATGCCTTCTATTGTATTTTTCTTGTAATATTAGAACTTCTTAAAGTAAATAAAACTTTTCATTGGATATTTTTATATACCAAGTAATTTGAAATGATTATCATTTTAATTATGTCTATTATTGAAGTTAAATAATGCTGTATTTATTTGTACTATTTGCGTATTTCTGAATGAATGAATGAATGAATTTATTTATTTTTCGAACATGTATAAAGTGAAAGAAGTTAGATAATTTTTTCTACTCTACATTTATCTTTAACATTATGTTACATTTTGATTTCTTTTGTATATTTATCGGTGACTCAGTCGTTTCTGTTGTTAAAGCTATAGTGCGTAACTTCGGTCACCCTCTAGCGGAATTCTGTATTCTTACAACAATAAAGCTGGCGCTTCCTCATGACGTAGCCCAGGTGTCCCCGGTGCCCCCCCCACCCCCACCCCCCCACCCCCACCCCCAACCGCTGCCACGGAGATTCGCGTTTCCACAGCGTGAATCACTGTTGGAAACGGTTTTTATTCCGTGTGAATAAGGACAGCTGGTGAAAAAAAGATGGACTCTTCCTAAGAGGTAATTATTGTTTTCTTTTTTCTGCTTTCAACGCTCTCCACCGAGGAAAAGCCACGCCAACACAAATCCTCGTTTTCCTTCTCCGTCGGTCACTTTCCTTCTTCGCCAGCAGTCCTTCTGCCGACCGTCCAGGCTTTTTTTTGGTGGTAGGATCCACTTCGGGACTCTTTCTCGGCCGTTTCTTTGGATTCTCTGCCATGTTGCTTCCTCGGTCTGCCTGAGCTCTGCCTGTTGCTATGAGACCCTCCCGTCCTCCCCCTCCCTTCTTGTTGTGACGTAAAATGCGTAATTTCCTGCGCGCCAGCGCGGGAACGTCGCCGGTCGACAAGCAAAGCAAGAATTATATATACTGAAAAATCCTGCGAGATGTTAGAGGAGCCGATCGGCTTCATCTGCATTTTGTCATCTCCACTAGCAGTGGCCTGGCTAAAACAGACATTCAGAGACATTTTAAAGTTACGCACTATAGCTTTAAGTAGTCCTCAATACTGCATATTAGTCTTTAACATAGTCATTTCTGAAGTTTGATCATTCTTTCTACTGTATATGTAGGATTAACGTTTTTGTTTGTGAAATTAGATAATGTCTTCTACATCATATTTATCCATGAACCTTGTAGTTTTAGTGTTAATAATGAATGTCTCTGTATATTTTTATAAAACATAGCTTTTTCAATTATTGTGGATATTTATGTTTATATTCCTGTATTAGTTATATCACCTAAGGCTTTGTACTCTGTATTTATCTTAAAAATACTGACTTCTCAAGTCAAAAAATGAGTTCTAATTTATACTTATCTGTGGCAGGCATTTCCTGTGTTGAAATGTGCTTTCCATGGTATACTGTATTTCTCTACAACGTAGTATTTTCTGAGATTCATTGATTTCTGAAGTGAATCACACAGGAACATGTTAAAGGTGTAATACAGGATTTTCTATTTGCTTTGAGCTCCGGGTGGATCATCTAAACAACTGGTGGGTCTGTTTGTCGGTCATTCTGACGAGCTGCTTTCGTAGAGCCGTTGTACGTGTCCCAATCACGTTCTACGTATTGCGCATTCAGAGTGTTTATGTAGCCGGTGAGCCTCGGTTTCAGCTAGTACCTACCGATGGCGAGTCTGACATAACGAAACTGTAACTGTTTCGGAAAACAAGCTTTATGAGCGAGGCCGATCGCAGAAACTGTAAACAGAGCCGTGCACGCCCGAAGAAGATGAGGTCGCGCTCGCACGCTTCCGCCATTGATAGGCGTTTCCTGGGAGAAGCAGGAGAGCCGGGCGGATGGTCTGGCGCATGCGCGTTTTTCAAAAAGTGAGTAACAGACGTTTGGCTTCGTCTTTTCGAGAAAATCCTGTATTACACCTTTAACTTATGAAGTTAAATATTAACTTGAAATAGTGTAAACACCAGAATGTGATGAGAAGCGATAGTGACGGCTTCCATGAATGATGATTCATCTGCTCTCCTCTGAATGGGAGAGTCTGCTGGATGCTCACTCTCACTAATCAAACTGCATCTGTTTTTTCTCTTAATTCTTGGAAAGTTAATCAGGCTCAATGGGATACCAGGGAAAATATTTCGCCGTGTCTCCCCCAGCATGTCCCCTGCCAAATGGTCCACTGCTTGTGTTTCAGAAGGTTTAGCTCCTGAACGGCTCTCCAAAAATGTTCATGGTCTGTTAATATCGTCCCACAATTAACTCCTACTTAATTCAGGCCATATATTACCCACTTTCCCCCTGTCTCCTCTGTTCTTAGCTGGCATGAACTGCAGATTCAACAACTGGGAGCTGAAAGAATAACTTTGAGGGCAGTTTTTTTGGAATCCATCTAATGAATTCTATGTAAATTAAGCTATTTTTTAAAAGTTGTGTGCCTTGAAAGCATAACTATCTCCTGTCATAGATAAATCACAAGATGGACATTATGAACCAACTTTAATATGTAAATAAGACTGGACATTTCTGACACAGAGAAATTTAAGGGACTAAAGTAGTGCAAAAACTCAAGTGCTCAAGTAGATTTGTTAGTTAGCATGCATTCTGTGGATGATCAACAAAGAATAATACCACGAGTGACATTAATTGCAAACAGGAGTATTCAAATGACGATTTTGCGTGCACTAGATCCTGTTTGCACTGGAATAATCTGCTGGAAACCACATCGTTTCCATGTTTCCATGTTCATTTACTTGATGGCTGCCATGGAGTAATTGGATGGAGCAATGAGCCACAACAGGCGCAAAGCTAAATGTGATACCACTGAAGTGGAGGGACTCCAGTAATGCTTGACGACGTTATCAAACATATTGAAGCAATGCAGCAAAACAATCTGCATTTTGGTGGAGGAAAAAATAGAACATGGGAAATAATTGGTCACAAAGTGAAAGTTTGAAGCAAAACCCCGAAAAAAGTCTGCAAATAAAAGTCGTGGTGAGCCAGCTGGGTGAATGCAGCATGTTTCTGAAGGCTGAGCTGATTTTCTTATGAAATTACATTAACATGAGACATTTACATTACGTTAATCGATAAAGACGCACTCTTCCCAGTATTTTCCTGACCTGGGAGCCTGGTATTTATTTAGCAAACGAGTGGATAGAGTGTGTTATGTTGCACGTCTGTGATGAGACACAATCGTCAGTGTCCCACTAGGACAGCGGTTCCCAAACCAGGGAGGTTAGGTGTTATGTCAGGTTGGACACAGCTGGAAGATGTGATGTGACAACTGTAAACTTGAAAACCCACATTTCGTTCCACCTGTGTGAGGAGATGAACTCTGTAAACACAGCTGTTTCATTTCACTGACGCTCCTGTTTGATTTTGTAAAACTGATGTTCAGTTTTTAAGTTATTTTTTTCCCCTTTATTTTTCAAAGCTATTTTTGAACAGAGAGGAACCTTTTTGGGCAAATCTTGAAAGTACCGAAAGTTTAAAGTTTAAATGCTGCAATGCTAAACTTATTGGACATGTTTCACCTTTAATAATTTTGCTGCAATTAGAAAAAAAAAAACTTCACTGGTTATATACTGAATTTGCACTTTATTAAAAATGGAGGGTGTGTCCAGAGGGGGGTCCTTGGAAATGTAGGTATTTGTAAAAGGGGGCTTCATAGTAAAAGTTTGGGAGTTTTTTTTTTTGGTTTTTTTTAGTGTATCAGCTTCCACTGGATCCATCCAATCATCTTATGAACTTGAATAAACTTAGACCACAAGTGTCTTTCACTTCAGGGCATTTCACCCAACACAGCCTACAGTCATCAGCTTAACTGCAGCTTTTCTTACACTTTCTCAAGCCTTCTTCTGCCACCCATTTTACACTTTGGAGCAGAGTCAAGGTCAGAGGTCAAAGGTTGAGGAGAAGTTCTTTTTTGTACTCCCATGCACGGAACAGCTCTACAGGTGCAGGCTGTCTCTGAAACAACTTAACGGCCTCCCATCTGCAAGTAGAGACCCCTCTGAGAGGTGAAAAAAAAAGGAAAGAACCGCTCTAATTGTTCCCTGCTCCGCTCCAGCCATTGGCTGTAGCACTTCTTGTTATTGCATCCTTGCACACTGTTTTTCCAGTGGCGACGGCAGGCGGGAGGGTTGGTGCGAGTTCACAGTCCCTCCTCCGTGACAGTAACTCCTCCTGTCACCTGCTTTCATATGGCCGGGGTGTCGGAGCACGGGGAGACACTCCGGCTGACACTCCTGACGCGGCTGGAGGTAATGAGGACTGATGGGAGCCTGTCAGCGGCGTGACACATTAAGCAGCTTTGTCATAGATCAGCCGTCGAGTTTTATGCAAAGCCAGGCCTCGCATTTACTTGGAGATGACCTTCCAAAGTTCACTAGAAGTCTTGCAGATGCAATGCAAGATTCAGTTTTTTATTTTTATTTTTTTTTAAATCATTGCCGTGCAGAAAATGTGGTTGTTTAACACATACCAAAAACACACACACACACACACACACGCACCTTTCCTATGAGGAGCACACAGGAGGTTCGACTAGAAGATGAATCACGTGATTTTTAAGTTTGGTCTCCGATGGCCAACACAGCTTTACCTTTTGTAAATACAGACACATGAAAACAGTGGAGTTTGTGAAGATGAACAGAGAAAAGTGATATGGTTGGCACGAGGTAAAAGCCCCGTGGCTTCACTGAAGATGAGGAAACTGGGATTATTTAAAAAAAAAATAAAAAATCTTCAAGGAGTCAAAACAAACAGAAAATCTTCAGGATTTCAGCTCTGTGGATTTCAACTTTACTTTGAGCATTTACTCTGAAAAAATAAACAAAACTAAAGCGTTACATATTCATCGCCTGACAAACGTCTTGTAATGTCTCTTCTGTTCCATCTTAATTTAGCCGAATCACAATTTCCAAGTGTGTGTTTCCAGTGGTCACATAACACGAGAATCCATCTAATAAATCAGGACAATAAATATTAACTTGTCAAACAGTTTTTTTTTTTCCCAGCAATCACATATTCATAACATTTTAATCTATTCATTAAATGCAGACGTTAACTTTTTAAACACAAGCCTCCTCGGTTTCATGGGAGTCCCTCGGCATCATAACTCTTCAGAGCTACTCCATTTAAATTAAAAACGAGGGGGGCTCCACGCTGAAACTCTCTAAAACAGTCATATATTCCCATCCAGCCTAACATGCTGTTATTTGCTCATTTGTCTAAATTGTAAGAGTAATTTGTGTGAATGTGCTTTTATACCTCCCCAGTGGTCTATAAATCACAAACAGCTCTTTGTGGCCCACCAGCATATGTAGGTTTTCTTTTGTTTATACCGCTTTAGACACTGAAATGATTCATGGAGAGACAAATCCTACTTGCAGAATTTGTCACACTGTCAGTTTAAATAAATACATTAGTTGTAAATTTACTTTCACTCAAGACCGCCATCATTACGGTTTAATGGCGACCGCTGATGATAACTTATACCAGAGGTCCCACGGACAGGACAAACCCTCAATAAAAGCTCATATCAGCAGAGTGCAGGAAAGAAGAGGCCTCCTCCATCTTTAAATCTATTAAACTTCATCCAAACCCACAACTCGCCTTACTGCTAAGAGAGCCAGAGAATCCATGTGGCATTATACTTATTACTATTAATATCTCAGGAGTATAAGTATTTTCAAAAAGTATAAAATAAGAAAAAGCACTGCTTTATCATAAATATATGCACTCAGTTTGACGAGATGTCTATATTTACAGATTTATTGATTCACTCTATGCGGCCGTGTTTTCTATGTGGCATTTGCATGTTCTCCCTGTGTGTGTTTCAGTACTCTGGTTTACTCTCACAGTACAAACACATGCATTTAAGGTTAACTGGTGGTTTTAACTTCACTTTGTAGGTGTGTTTTTCTCTGTTTGCTCCGTGATGGCCTGGCGATCTGTTTGGAGTGTTGGCGTCCTCCACTGCTGGTCGGCTGGGTTTTAGAAAGATAATAATAATACCTCCAAACACTGGTGTCATCTCAAGTCACTTTTACACTTTTACCTAATTATTCCACAGGAGCAAGCAAAGGCAATGGTACAAATAATAATAAAAAAAAAGTCTTTTAACAGGAGGAAGCCTGCAGAACCAGGCTCAGAGGTGACGTTTTTGTGAAACTATCTCTGGAGTTAGGGGAAAGACAGAAAAAGAGAACAAAGTAACACTCAACACACAGATGATCACAAATCCACTTGTGGTGTGATGGAGGCAGAAGAGAGAGAGAGAATTTTAGTGAAACTTCACTGTATGAAGGGTGAGAAAGGAAAGAAGCTTAATGTCGCTCTCCCAGCAGTCTTAACCTACAGAAGCTCCACAAAAACACTGGTCTGGGTTTCCCTGAACCAGCCCTAACTGTAAGCTTTGTTAAATAGAAAACCCTAAGCTGAACCTGAACAGTCTAGACTGTGTCTCACTCCGTCACTGAAACTGCTCTACATGAGAGGAAGAAAGCTCTCCCTCCCATTCTGCTTTTAGGAACTACGATGTTTTTATGTATCTGTAATACACTGCATTATTTGTACGTTCATGAACTGCCATCATGGTTTAGTTTCATGAAGATACTGGACAGAAGAGCCAGTGAAAGACTTTTCAGGGACTGTGATGGTTCCTATAAACCACTGATATGGTGTTACCATTCATCAGGAATGACATATTGGGGTAAAATACATGCACACGAGCATGTGCATGTGCTCACACAGACACAAGCCAATGAGGATTTTACTTCGCATTTTATATTGAAATTGAATAGAAAATTAGGTTCACATGTTTAAAATAATTGACAGTCAACTTCAGTTGAGCTGCATTTTACTTGATGGACCGACTAATAGTCTTTCCTGATAGGTTCTCTTCTGTCGGGTATTTAGAGGAGACACAGAGTGTTTACGACTCTTTTCCTTCTCCGTTGCAGCAAAGTCAGAATTCATCATCTCCATCAGTTTGTGTGCAGCCGTGCGTGTTTGTGTGTGCGTGAGACACAAAGACAGAAAACTATTCCAGTTTAGCAGCAGGAGTGGGAAAACAATTGTTCCTGACTGATTTTCCCCCTAACCCCATAATGAAGCACATGTGTCCGGCTGGCCTTTCAGCAAGCTGCAAATCTGTGCGCGGCCTACTCTCCACTTGATTAAAGCAACAGCCACTCACCTGCTCCTCATTAGCCCGGGCCAGGAGCAGACCCCGCTAAATAAGTTAGCACCTGTACCTTCCAATTCTGCACGCCTCCTGCATGTATGTAATATTTGTGTGCATTAAGCTGACAGCCATGTAAATGATGGGATGGATTTAGGCGGTGTGACGCCGCTGCTGTGTGTTGTGAGAGAAATGGAGAGAGATGGATGTGTGGAAGTGAAGGGGGTGGGGGGGTGGAGCGCGTGGAGGAACAGCAGTGACATGTTCTCTGTTTTGGGTCTTTCGAGATAGATGAGGAACTGGGATTAGAAACACTCATTAGCCATAATCAGGGTCCCTAAAGCAGAGCAGATGGTGGCAGGAATGAAAGTGGAAAAAAAAAGACATTTGTTCAATATGGATTCATATTCAGATGCACCAAAATGACCCAGAGATAAAGAAGATAGTCATCATCAATTGCAATCAAGGCCAATCGCAAATGTGCATGTGGGTACACAGTTCATGCATGCGGTGGTGAATGTGCAGAGACATGCTGGTCATTACGGAGCAGCCCTGGAGGCCGCTGTGTGGGATGGGATGTTTCTGTCTGGTTCCTGCTAACCAGTGACTCCGCTGACCTCTGCCTGCTCTGAATGGAAGCATATTAACACTCCAGGCTCTCAGCAACATTTAACCAATTTGGTAAATTATCGTGAGGCCACTTTTATAGGGGTTTTCTCAGAAGGAGGGGGGGCGCAGAAAGAGAGAGAAAGATAGAGAGACTTGATGAAGAGATACGGGCGTAAAGACTCTGTTCCCATTTACATATATTACCAGTCTTCGTCTTTCCCAGAGTCCCACAGAGGAAGCACCTGTTAGCCTCTCACCCCCCCCCCCCCCCCCGCCCCCACCAACCCCTCTCTCCCTCTTTCATCCCTTCATCACTGTAGCTTCTCAGGCCACAAGAATCACCCCACAAGCAGGTGTTCCCCGTCAAACGGCAGATTCCCGAGAGCTGACCGGGAGGGCCAGAGCGGGCCGGCGTATCGGAGGAGGGAGACTTGAGGCCTGACGCCGGGGCCCCCCCAGGAGACTTAGCGCTGGGTCCTGTCTGGGCCAGGTGTTTGACACTATCACTTCTTATTTACCACATGTGGACATACAGTTGTTCCCTGGGCTTCGACTCAAAACAAATTGCTGGAGTGGAGGGTTTGTAAAAGAGATGTCTGTTCTGTCGGCGGAGGGGTTAAAGTTAATTTGATCGGGCATGTGTACTCTGGGCGAGGAGCACAGAACATCTGCATTCAGTGGCATGGCCCCATTTGTTGCAATTTTGGGTCTCATTTCCATTTGCAAGAGAGATAACTGCTCGCATATGGAAGCAATAGATAGAAGAGGTCAATGCAATTTCTTTCAGTGGGGGACGAGGCAGGGAGAAATGCCCTTGTGCAGTAATCTCAGTTGGCATAGGAAGAAACAAAAACCTGTGGTTTGAGGAAAGAAATTCTTTTGGTGCAGTGATCCCTTGATTCCTTTACCAGCCCGTAAGTGTCCCACACCCCTTTCAGACCCACTCCAATCACTTCGATTATTGCTGATGAGATCTGGTGACTTGTGGAGCGCATCCGTGTTCAAGCTTTACTTAGAAAACTCAAATTACGTAGTGACCTTCAATTAAAAAACAACACGATGTGGCTCTTAATCTTTTATTTCTTGTATTTACTTTTCTTTTTTGAGAAATTAAAATAAACCGTAGAATGGTGTAAGAGGTGGACAATCCTCCTGGTAACAGAGGAGACAGGAGCTACCACACCGCCCATTCATGTTGGTTAAAGATGAACCTTGAATAAGACAATAAATGGAGCTGCAGCATCATAAAATCCTGCAGTAGGCATCTGAAGACTGGCTGGAATTGTTCCCCCCTGAAAACCTGCCGAACAAATGGGAAAAAAAAACTCTGGGCACAAACTCCAGACATCATTATGCTTCAGACGATAACTTCACAACACGTTGCACGATAATCAAAACAAGGGCCAATCTAATCTCCATTTACTGTCTATGGATGATTCCAACCTTCCCTTTCATATTCCTCCGTCTCAACTCAACATCGTCAGTCCGTGCAGCTCTGAAAACCCCTTAATAAGGCAAGTTAAACCCCGAGCTGCAACTGGCATGAAGTCACCAGAGAGCAATTACGCTTTAGCTTGAAAGTTAGTGAAGGACCAGAGGAATGTCTTTTTCCCCCCATAATGCCAGGACTTTGGAGACTAATCTAATTGAGTGTCTTTTTTGTGTGTGATTATTTATGATTAGAAAGTGTTAGTGGAAAATCTGGAGGAGATATCTGGAAATAGGGAGTGTTTGATGCGGATCAGTGTCGTGCTGCTCTTCCTGATTAATTATGTCCGGACCGCGCAACGGCTGCCTGTGCTGGGGAGGGCAGCCCCTCACCCAGAGAAAAGCCCTCCAACATTTTAGGCTTCCTTTGAAGTCGAATGTTTTTTTGGCGAACCGAGTAACGGCGTTTCCTGGGTGTAAATCCTGAGCTGCATGTCACGACCAGAGCAACTGATTTATGTCAATAAATGAAAGAATTTCCACGAGAGACAATAGAAATATCTTTCTTTCTTGGCAGCTCAGTTTCCAAAAGGCATCATAGGTGGATTCCTTCTCTTCACATCTGCTTTGGGTGTGCACCGTCTCCACCCTGAGAGTGACTCAGCCTCCTGTCTCCTTACCACTGCCCCCTGAAGCCCTCATTTCCTGTTGGGAGTCGGCAGAATTGGATAAAGGACATGACTAGGGGCCTCTTGGGGCCTGGATTAGGGCCTGCTCGAGACCAGAGAGCCCGTCTGGACACATCTCCATCCATCAAATATCAAATTGACTCAAGGAACCGATTGAAACCCGGCAGCGGAGAGAATAACGCTGCTGCGGCCGGAGCAGGTGCTTTTTATTTTCCTTGAAGGAACATGAGAGCAGGGGCATGGCTAAGGTAATGGCCTCGGCTGTAAGAACATTTTCACCTGAAGCAGTGGAACAATGGCAGCCCTCCGTCACGTCTCGTGAGTGTGGTCTCCGGTCTCGGTGCCCGGGACTGGACAGAGAGGCGTCTGTGTGTTGAGACAGAGCTCATTAAGAGCAGCGTGTGTGTTTAACAGATACCAAGGGCTCTCTTTCTTCCAATAACAACTCATTAATGGAGGTTTGTGTGTGTAAGGGAATTAGAGTGGCTGTAGTCATGAATCATGAGACACATCAGTCTTGTGTTATTGATCAGATCCCGAACACCAGGCTGACAGAGATAAACACAGCAGCAGTGTGAGCGGCAGGAAAAACAACAGCTGTTTTTAGATATATTTATCCAGATGGTTCGAGAACTGCTGCTGAACAGGTTTCAATCTTGACTTTAACCAGACTGAAAATTGAAAATCTACACACTGAATTCAGTTACAACTTCTTACAGATTTCACAACCTGCTGGAATATTACGTAAGTTCAAAAAGTCAGAATTATCGTAGGTTAAATAAAATTTAGTTTCATGAACGCGGGAGTATGAATGAGTGCTACAGCGGATTAATCAATGAGGTTAATAAATAAATAAATAAATAGGATTTTCTTGGAAAACAATAAAAAAATAAATGGGAAAATTTAAGTCTTGCGCACTCATGAAAACACATTAAATCTTAACTAGAAATTGTGAAAATAACTGATGTTTCTAGACATTAAAGTGTCGAAAACAGCCTTGTGTTTTATATTTTTAAATCACACAATTCACCATGGACAAAAAACTGATTAGCATATTTGAACAAAGTTAAATCTTATTAGAATAAGGGTCAGAAATCCCAAATATCTATTAGTTAAAGAAATCCCTGAATTTATTGATCCTACCTGATGTATATATTCAGTGTTTGAAAGTATTTTTACATAACAAAACAACAGAGTTAAGTCATATTTTCAGGGAAAAAGTTTTGAACTGCGCTAGATTTGAAGTTAATGCTATTTTAACACAACAATAATTATAATCGTCCTATCAGTGAGTGCCATGTCAATATTATTGACAAAATGATAACTTTTGCAAACATTTCACAAACTAAATAAAAAACGGGTCATGATTTGGGCTTTTCGGCCTCAAGACAAAAATAATTTTTGAACAAAAGAGGATTTCTTTTTTTTTTGCAGCGTTTTGATAAAAGATGCAGCTACACATTTAATCGTCCAGCCTCATGCCAACTCCTTCCTGCGCTGTCACCTTTAAACACCACCACAACAAAGTAGACCGATTCTGAATTAGTGAGTGTGAGAGGGGAGGGCATCAGATAAATTGAGCTGCAGTGGGAGGGAGGGAGGGAGGAAGGGGGAGAGGGAGTTGAGAGTAATCAGTTATCACTGCTGTGATTTATGGCCTGTTTTCACATTAAACATGTTATGTGTACAATGACAACACCCCAGTTTATTGCAAAATACCTGCCTGCTTACAATAAAGAAGTGTTCCATGTTTCCCTCTTCAAAGAATCCACTCTGCTGCAGGGAAGGAAATGCAATTACAGAACAATAATAACATCTAAATGTAAAAAAGCAGGATGAATGTGGGCTGTCGCAGGGGGGGAGGGAGGGGTGGTTAATGGGCACTAGGCTTGATGTCTCGTTCTCCAAGTTTTGGCGCCCAGTCGATTCCAACGCTGTCCAACTCATCTCGGAGCTTCCTGAGTGTTATTACATATCAAAACGTTCCTGGTGTATTTTTTATGAAGTTCTCTGCAGAACATTGGACAAAAGGGGGGAGAAGCAGTTTAATGGCTTGCTAAGTCAAGGCACAGTCCACACGACTCCACTACTTCTCCCAGAATGCAAATGGGAAACATGTGTGCTTTGATGGCATCGATTCTTTTTTATTATTAGTTTGTTTTGAATTAGTCTTGTGATTGCAGGATCCTGGGAGGCTTTCACTATCCATTAAAATGTTGATTTGACAGAATACACCACATTCTGGATCGGAGCCGCACATAACTTAAAAAGGTTCTGGCTGTTAATGATCACACTGGAGTAATGTAACAGTATATTGATCCTCAATGAGGGGATTTTTCCTTTGTCCTGGATATTTTACAGGCAGGTCAAAGGTCATTGCTGGTGTGATTAGTTGTAGTATATGATGAATACGTAACTATTAGAGGCTTGTTCCACTCTGTATACGCAGCGAAAAAGGCAGCAAAGGCCAGTTTTTCCAGTAAAACGTGAACCTGGTTAAATCCAGTGAAGACTGAACAGATTATAAAAAATACTGACAAAAGATATTGGCTGTATCTTCTCATTTATTTCAAGACATTTTTTTTCTACATTGGTAATAGTTTGATATTAAATATCAACAAATTTGAGTGAGTTCCTGTCCGTGAGGCTCTAAAAACATTAAATGCGGAGCAACATTAACCCTTTCACCTTCCACACTGACTGGTTTCCATCAGATTTTATGGTTGTTTAATTGTCAGTAAATGTGCACATTGTCATGTCTCCAAGACAATTTACACTTTGAATATCTGCCAGTTTATTTTCCATGTTATTTGTGGCACTGATAAGTTTCAGAAGGTGCTGAATCCCGTCCGTGTTTGGATGGTCGTAGCAATGAAGTCCTGTGGCGACGGCATACGGGCGCGACACTCGATTCTTCTGCTTTCCTTGTGGTGTTGAATTTTGTAGATATTATAAAAGGTTTATGAGTTCTGGTTATGAGATACACACACACTAAATCCTGTCAGCGGCGGCAGGTGACAGGACTTACAAGGTGAAAGTCTGTGGCTGTGTCATGTGAAAACAGAAAATGTTCACAGTGGAATTAAAGTGCAAAACCCAGTTGAACAGATGGCATTTGAATATATAAATATAATGTTTAGTTTTTTTCAGAATGAAATCAGTGCTCGACTCTATTTAATATCATTGCAGGCGATCCACAGGTGATGTGCATTATATAGCAGGTAGCCATTCAAAGTGGCAGCATGGTCACAACCAATAAGCCAATGGTGGCTGGGCCTCTTCAGGCTGGATTTATTTTAATTCACTAATCCTGTAATGGTGGAGCCGTGAACCTGAGGCTGAGGCCTCCGTTCTGAAGGATTGACAGCGCCCAGCTCCGGCGGCCTTTCTCACTGCTGCAGCAGAAAACTCACACAGCCACTAAGCGGTATTTGACTCCTTAAGCTCCTGGAGGACGGAGGTGAGGGGCTGCCGGGGGGTGCAGGGATCCAGGAAGGATGCGAGGCCGCTGCTCGGTGCGCTGCCGGTCGTGGTCGCGGCGAGGCCACAAGGTGGGAGGGGGCGGCCGAGCGCCGGCCGAACAGACGAGACATTCACCCAGAAAGTGCATCGCCTGGACTAATGGGGAAATTATTTATGAACTATTTGCAGTGCACCTGAAAATACCTCCAGTGAAATTATGTTTGGCAACCTGAACTGCTTTGAAGTCAATGGAGTGGCAATAAAAATTAGGCCTTCATTAGAGA
This sequence comes from Salarias fasciatus, assembly GCF_902148845.1. Taxonomy (NCBI): domain Eukaryota; kingdom Metazoa; phylum Chordata; class Actinopteri; order Blenniiformes; family Blenniidae; genus Salarias; species Salarias fasciatus. The sequence goes on along the minus strand of NC_043760.1, from coordinate 31,927,293 downwards.
GCCGGGCCTTTCAAACTGAATTGGCCCAGGCTCGGTGGGTCAGGGGCATTTAGGCAACGCTCCGCTTCCTTTGGCTCTGGCAGCCAGCGACACATGGAAACAATTTTCCTGATTCTCTGCTGTTTTTATGATTTTCCCCCTTTAATTTTTTTCTCACCGCACTGCGCTCCTTTTATGTTGCATTTAGGAAATTAACACTAACCGACAAATTACTTTGTAAATAAAAAAAAAAGTACAGCTTAAAAATGTTGAAACCAGGAGTAGCCCAAGGGCCGCTGTTCCTTCAGCAACAAAGAGATCCTTGATGACTGTTAAGATATATCATCCAACAGGCTGACTTTATTTTATCAAGAGCATATAATTTTTCCATTGGAATAAATGTGAGGCGGCCTCCTCCTTTGTGCTGCATGTACACTCAAGTTCACTTAAGAAAGAAAAAGCACTTGAAGGGATTTGGGGGTCATTTGAAAACTGCTTTATTCTTCGGTCAAGCACAAATCTCATTCACAAAAGAGACGGCAGCGGTCTGAAGTGAGACTGTGTAATCTTCAGAAAAACCAGACGCGCCAAAGTCCAGAGGACTGTAATCTTCAGAGATGTGAGCTAATTACTTAATCACTTACATTTGTAAATCTTATTATTGTAAAAGAAATTGCAGCAGTGATTAAATTACTGATATTTATCTCCTAATAGCGCTGATTAGGAAGGTGATGCTAATCTGTCATTCTGAAAGGCTGATATTAACGGCATCAATCTAACAAAACAATAAACACTTAATATGAAAGAGATGTTTTGTGCACTGCGGGGACCAGATGGCCCGCTTTAGTCTGGAATGTGCAATATTCTGGCTTGCTCAGCTCCGCTGCTAATGATGGGAACCACAAACTGTTGACTTATTTAATTGAGTTGTTTTGCCCCATTAACCTGTTGTCTGACACAGCAGACACATGATGAGAACGAAAATGTTTAGAAAGAAACTGTCTCTGACCTGATTGTTTTTCCTGCACTGGTATTTCTGTATCTGTTACCGTAGCCATAAATCCTGGCAGTTCGAAATCACATAAAATGTTTTGCACGGGGACACAGTTCATGCGGAACTAAATACTTTTACGATTTAACAAAAGTCTTAATAAGCAGTTTTTCAAACTGTGGGGGACTTTCCACAGGGGGCGCCAGAGAGCAGCATGAAAAATCCAGGGATCAGAGGGATGCTTTTTCCAAGATTTTTCTTGTTTCATTTTATTTTAAAAACATGTATTTAAAGTGTTTAATGTGGGTGTAAAGACAGTTACTTAAATCACTGAAACAAAAAGATGCAAAAACCACAAGTCAAATTTTTGCATAACATGTTTGAAATTAAAAACATTAAAATGGCACAAGATGAGCTCTGCTCTGATTACCAGTGGATATCATCAGCTGGTAATATCTTAAAAAGGCTATGCATGTTCACGTTTGTGCAGGCAGGAAGCACTGCTTCATGCTATCGGCTGGCTTGTCTTGAAACATGGAAAACACCGAGGTGTCCGTCTGTGAACGCAAAGAGCTTCTCAGTGTGACACGGGCCTTCACCATCCCACACTCTGTCCTAAACTGTTGAACACTATACTTGCTTTTCCTCAACACACTTTTTTATTTTATCTCCACCCCGATTTTGGCATATTTTGTGCAGCGTTTCTTAACGCTTTGAAAGTGTGAAGTGATTCTCCTGTGTTTGCCCTAATGCTTCAGAACTGCCCATAAATTATGCATCAGGAATATGTATATGTATTGACTTTAATAAGAGCTATTTCGTACACCAGCTTTTTGTACCTGCCGAAGAATCACTGGGGGTGCTTCCCGACGCTCGACACACTCACACGCTCCTCCACTGACTTTCAGCAGGGGGAAATAAAGCAGAAAGAGAATAATTAAAATAATAATAGAGACTCCTCTTGTTTTGGGTGGGTTTTTTTTTTTTCCTCAGCTGCGTTTGTCACTTTTGGAGGAATTTGCAGGAACTGTCGAGGAGCGTTAGCGTAAATAAGTAAACTCTGCTTTGTTAGATTGCAATACTTGATAAAGTCAGCACTGACAGCAGTTCTCCTGCTCTTTCTTTACCCCTGTTTTTCCACTCCTCCCTCTCTCTCTCTCTCTCTCTCTCTCTCTCTCTCCTCCTTTTCGTGCTGCTTTAGCCGCATTTCTGACGAGACACTCCACAGAGTGTTAGTGCTGAATACTTGATGACACAGAAAAACAACAATGCCACTCATTTAGCGGGGAAACAACAAGGTGCGGTTAGCGGTGATGCTTTACCTCACTCTTCCACACTCGCGCTCTTCCACCTCCTTTGTCCTTCTGTCCTGACCCTGGACGAGGTTTGCTGCGCTGTGCATGTCATTTGTCCACTCCTTCCCACTGTTTTCAGCTAGTTGGCCTCTAGTGCTTTAAGTCTGTGAATGCTAACGTGTCTTACCTTGCCCTGGGCGAGAAAGAAAGAGAGTATACCTGCTGTTTGGCCATTCTGCTCCGGCAGTCTCTCTGGAAAGCTCACACAATAAAATTCATACACTCTCTTAAACACACACAAACACACACTAACAGTCAGGCTGAGGTCTTGCTGGCACTGGTTGTCAAAACCGAATAACTGTCTTGTGCGTGTGTGTGTGTGTGTGTGTGTGTGTGTGTGTGTGTGTGTGTGTGTGTGTGTGTGTGCCGGCCATGTGGTGCCCTTCTCAGTGAGAGCAGGGCCAAAATGGCTGTTGACACCAGCAGACAGTAAACTGGCTGCCCTGGCGTTGACTCGCAGTCCCTCATGCCATTACAACACAACACTCTGCACAACACAATCAACATTCCTCACTGCAGTGCCGGGCGGAGAGGAGGAGGTCAATCAGCAGCCCGAACTGTGAAAACCACAAAGAAGATGTCATCAAACAAAAATGCTTAGGTGCTCACGCTGAAAGACGGATGCTAAACAGAGGGGGCAGGGCGCTGTTAAGACGACGTCGGGGACAACCTCTCAACAGCTGCATGGGTGTGCCGTCTGCTGCGAAGGACAGAAAATGGAGGGCGATACAAGGGAACACTGATAGACTAACAGCAACAAGGGGAGCGGAATCATCGCCAGTCTAAGCATGTGCTGATTGAGCCTGGCTCTTTTTAACCAGCGGGTCTTTGGAGACCTGCTAGTTGGCAGCGGGGTCACGGGAGTACCGGCGGAGACTCGGCTCTTCAAAAAGGCTCGCCAAGCTCTATCGAGCAACTGCGCGTTGCGTGGAATGCGTGGCGCTGAGACTCACTTAGCGGCGGCGGGAGCAGGTCTGATTGAGCTAACAGCTGGGATATGACATCAGCCAGAGTGTTGGCCATGTTTTCACTCACTGGAGCAATTCTGCTCTTAAAAGGTTCCATCAGTACCACTCTGGCGAGCTGCAGAGAGTTGCTTTTCATCTCTTTGGCTATGCAATCCACCAGCTGGTCCGAGTGCCCCTCAGTGAGAGGGACACAGACGCCAGAGTGCTGTACTCATGAGTGGCTCATTGTCTTTGTACGCTAAGAAGTGCACCGCAGAGATGTGAGCGCTCCGATACATAAATAGCCACATGCACACAGCCATATATTCCATATATTATTGTAAGGCCAGTTCAACCACCAGGAGATAAATTCTTTCCATTTATGTCTGCTCTTGTAACTGAAACCAAATGGCACCTATCTCCCTCACCCGTGACAAAAATGGCTTTCATGTGTGGGAGATGTTTTGGCAACATTCTCCAAACTTTGGTTTGACCTCTGCACAGGTACTTGTGAATGAATTTTCATGAGTGGGACTGAGCTCGTCTGCGCTGCGCTTTGGATTCAGCCTCCAGTCACACTTTCCAACTGGGGCCTCTTAAAAATACTAAACTCAACCTCCTCGGAGTACACACTGTGATTTAGCACTTGAATATTAGAAACATAAAAATCCCTTCTCGCCCTATCTTCTGTCCAAGTATCTTTCCACTGTGACACCGAGGGACCAATTGAGAGAGAAATCTATTTGCACTGCTCTGTGGTGTGTATAAGTCTGCATTGAACAAAAAGCACACATCGCCTGGAGTGAGCAAATCACTAGGGTGGAAGAGAAGAATGGTAAGGGGAAAAAAAAGTATCTGGCAAAACGCAGCTACAAAGCAGCTTATCACATTTAGCATGTGCTTATTAGGCCTCGTGCCTCTGCGTCGGCGGCTGAGAGATTGAGCTGAGCTATTTGAACTGGTTCAGACTGATGGTGAGTCTGGGGTATTCTGATGAAACGCAGTGATACAGTCAAACTCGCAAGGAGGCCTGCAGTTTGGCTTCTCTCTGGGTAAAAGCAGGGAAAAACACACACCTCAGGAAGATGCACATTATGGTGTATGTTTGCTGCTGTTTAGTTCTGAACCCATGCTTAGATTGACTTTTAAAATGAGCTTTGCTGTTATAACGACTATCAGCTGTTTAGAATTAGTTTTCTCAAGCATGATGAAAAACAGCCACATTACATCCCGGATATCCTTTTTCTTGGTGCTGTTATTACATTCAGGTTACCTGATTTCTTGTTGGGAGTGGAGGTATTTTGTTTTGTTTTGCCCTGAGGTCAAACAACTGACGGATCTGCCCAGCTGACACAGAGGCAAACAGCTGGTCTGAGCAGTGAAAGAATAAATGCAGCCGATCAGCGTGACAGTGACGGCCGTGTCCACGGAGCAGGTCAGGTCTGTGGCTGAGATAAACTCTGCAACTCTGAAGCTGAGGAGGAACATCCCAGTTAGTTCGTATCTGCCCCTTTAAATCCAGGTCCTGTGATTATTTGCTAAAAAATAATTTAAAAGAATTCGATCATTCCTGATGCAGCTGTCTCTCAACAACAACTTGGATGCATTTTGTTGTTTATTTAATTTAAAGTTTTCTTGAGTTGAAAAAAATATAAATACATTGGTCAAACTGACCGTTTCACCCTCAACACCACCCGAGACAGCTGCTATGAAAAGAGTTCAACCTCTGCTGGGAGCAATCTAGTATTTCATGTCTTACTAAAGGACATTTTGACTAAAGAACAAGGAATAAAGAAGGATCAAGATGACAACCTCGAAAAGCTGAGCAGATTGTCACAGCCATCCTGAAGCTCCAACAGTGAAATCTACATTCCTGCAAAAATTCATGAAAGTATTTGAAACTATTGTGAATTATAAGCAATAAATTACATTTTTTTGATGAGTGACAACTAGATTATCTGAGAGTAGAAATTACAGTAAATCTGTGAATTCTCCAATAACGTATATGATTTAACATTTTATTGTGTCTGAATGAAGTTATGATGTTACCTTTCTCAGAGGACTAAAACATGATCTTGTTATACATGCAGATCTTTCAGATTTCTAACATGAGACTAATCTACATTTTGCTTTGATTCCTCTTATAAGCAGTCGTCAGTCTAAAAGAAGGAGTCCCTTGTGGTGTACCTGCTGACTCGTCCACACATTCAGAAACATTAACATAATGAAAACCAATTCCTTTGACCTCCGTGCAGCCGGTGTCGATGCTGCCGCTGCTTTACGGTAGTTCTGCCCCATCAGGTTTAAGAAGCAGTGGCAGGTTCTCACAACACGCTGCCCGTCCTCTGAAGCCTAAAGGGGGTCAGCTGCATTGTGACCGTCTCGACTGACCTAAGCTTCCCTTTGTTTCTCTGCCAAACTCAGGCTCACCGAGCAGTTGCATGTTACTCAGGCCCATTCTCACATCACTGCCCTGTCACACAGAGTAAAGCGTTTCAATCAGAGCCTCAGTGTTGCTGAAGGGTATGAGAAACCGAGAGTGACAGAGAGAACTTACCTGCACGGAAACTGACTATGGAAATGCAGAGGAAGTAAAAACTGATGATAAATATTTCAGGCTTCAAAAAAAAAAAAAACCTAAGAAACAGGCGCTCTCCCTCTGAATCCGAGCCACAGCGGGACGTTGGATGTAATTGATGTAAACACAGACAGATAACTTTACCATTACTGTAAAAGAGTGTAAGTAGCAAATAATACTTTTTTTCACTTTAATATACATGTAAGTCCCGAGGCTGCGTCCAACAGAGACCCAATACTGAGCTGGAAAAAAAAAAAAAAAAAAAAAAAAAAGACTAAAATGCCCCGTTTCTTTTCCACTTTGATGTGAGGAAACTTTAGCAAATTCTGTGTGGAGAGAGCAGCCCTCAGCCCGCACCCCCATCCCACCCCGCGCCTGCCACCCTCGCACCAGCAGCCTCCATCAGCCCCGTGGTTCATTAGCCGACCTTTAGCCACCGAACAACAATTAGGCCTGTCGTTGGCTCGCCGGCTTGACTCTGCCGACTGTGCGGCGAGGAATATAGCCTGACTAATGATTGGTTAAAGAGACCTGACAGCATGTTACAGCCACAGCTGTAATTGAATACAAGCTCTAACAAGCCTTTGAACAGGAGGAAGAAATATTTCATAAGCTTGATGCAATTTGGTGGGTGCATGTAATGAAAATAATGAATGTGATTCCCTCACATTTTCGACTTATAATTGATGTTTTTTTGGGGGGATATAATAAAACAGATTGAGACAGACACAGGGTGAATAACTTTTAAGGATTTTGATCCCTCTTGCCTTACAGTGTGGAAAATGATTTCCTTGGTATTTTGTAGCTGTTTACATACCAATTTGTTCTGTTTTCAGCATTTATAACAAGACTGATTTTTTTTTTTTTGCCTTCAAAATAACCGCTGAATCGTCCAACTCGGGGCGCTTGAAAAGTAGCTTATTATTATTTTTTTGGATGCTTCATGTTCCAAGCTCAATCCTACAGATGCTATTAATTGTTGTGACATTTGTTTTTGAGCAATGCTTCCCCTTTTTAGAGCCACTCCGAGCAAAAATGTCTTTGGTTTCTTCTACCAGACCGAGATTGTGCAGCTCATGACTTTTTCACACAACACATCTCACTAATCAAACCAAGCTAAAAACAACTGTTTTGTTTATCTTGCTACGAGATTACCATAATTTGGAGAAAATTCAGCCATGTCATTTGCAGGGCAACTAAAAATATGCTCTGTGCAAAATTTGTAAAAGTTGGAATAGAGTGAGGGGAAAGTTTTTTATAATCTCTGTGGTCAAAATAGGGACAAGAAGAAGAATAAATTGGCCATCAAAGGCTAACACAATATCAGAGTCCAGTAATCAGGCCATTCACATTAGACAAATGTCACAGAATGAGCAAATGAAAGGCTGAAATGATGAATTGGACCAAATTACACTGGAAAAAAAAACAAAAAAACAATCAAATATTAAAAGAGGGCACACTACTTTTCCCCTCTGACATCAAGGGGACACAGCGAGTAATCACACAGCCGAAATGTTCATCATTGCTTCCATTTAGTGTAAGAGCAATAAAAGACATGTCAGAGCTGGGAGAAGGATCCCGGCCTGGCCTCTCATTACCCACCAGGGACAGAGAGACTTTGGGGCCTAATAAGGACATGATTTAGGCAAATCAGGCCGTTATGATAATGGGGTTGCTGATAATAAGGCAGTTTTGCTCTTGTTTGTTTTCTTATTTTGTGGCATATTTACCCCACCACACCACTGATGAAAAAAACGCCGTCGTTTGATTGGGGTTTTTTTCTTTGATTTTAATTCTCTGAGCAGTGCACCCTTGATGTGTGCTTTGAATTCACTGAGGATAAATCAAGACCGGGTCTGAATTTTTTAACACGGTCCTCTTTGCAGCCTATTTTATAGGATTATCACTCGCTTTGTGTGGGGGAAGTCCACGGAAGTAATAACCTGTGTGAATAGAACTTTTATAAACTAGGTTAATGCGGGAAAGTTGAAGGCCCCTCTCCAAAAGTGCAATTGGTGTGGCACAAAGGTGTGTGCGTGTGTGTGTGTGTGTGTGTGTGTGTGTGTGCGTGTGTGTGTGTGTGTGTGTGTGTGTGTGCGCACAGCCATGTGCATAAATGCTTGTGTTTTTGGTTCTTTTCTCTCTCTCTCTGTGGGGCACATTTCATGTGTTTGACCCAACTGACAGGGTTCAATATGGAGGGAATCGTACATGTTCACCTGTTTCTAATCTGTATTAAAATGCAGTTTGACATTTATAATTGTAGTTTGATGTTTACGGCTGAGTGGAGGTTAGAATTGTTGCAGGATTGGCTCTAGACATGTGTAGGTGTAAAGTTAGAATTTAATTTAGGGGAAAAAGGGCTCCCAGTGTCTCATTTAAAACATTTCTAAATGGGATTAATGTGGATGATTTCAAACATAAGTTCAGTCAGTAGACTCATGTGGAACGGATTTTGTATGCAAGTCAAGAGTGCGGAGAGTTGATATAAGAGGTGTGATGACCCTGCCAGGCCCTGCAAGCATACACCAAACTCAGCACAGCACCGTCCAGAAAGCCAACAGTGCAAGTGGATTCTGGGTATATTTGTGGCCTATTAAAAGCTGCATGAACAGCAACATCAGCAAACGCATCGCTTGCAAAAAGTGTTTGCAGCAGAGTTTGCAGAGGAAGCAGCAGCAGAGGATGGACAGAAAACAGCAACCTAACCAGATTTGCTTGTAGCATTGGTCGTATAGTGAATTAGTGTATTTTTTTTTCAAACTGTGCTAGTTCTTTACTTTTCTGTAACAAATTTTTTTTTTAGACTATTTTCAGTCAAACTCCAAACCGTCATCTCCTAATCATTAAGTTATAGTGAAACATACCTCAGCAAAGTCATTTTTAACAGCGTTAGGATCAAACACAGAAAAACTCAACACAGCACTGATGAAATCCTTCCCTCGCCCAGATTCTTCAACTGAGAGGTACAATGAATATTGAAGCCCGTGCGAGGCAGTGCAGAGGCCTGATCGTTTCAGGGTTTGCACAGGATTTCCTGTGACATGGAAAAAGACCCAGGAGGAAACACAGACAGAATCACATGAAACCACTGGAGCCACTTTACGGTAGACAAAGGCAGGAGGGAACGAAGGAAGAATTAATTTGACAGTGAATAAGTGACAGGCGCTCTCGTCCTTTAGCGCGGCTCTTTCTTCTCCTCTCTTACAGCATCCCAAGTCACTCTTCTCTCTAATTGCACAGTGGACATCTCTCGGCACGTTGGGGAATTTCAGCCGCGATCTGGCACAGATTAACAGTCCCACTCTGCTTTGTTGCTGGTTTATTTGCATGATAATTAGTTGGTGGCAGTGTGTATTCTAATTTATTTATTATTTCACAAATATAGGTACACGGGGAGACGGCAAGAGTGAGCTAGAGAAAGAGAGAGAGGGAAAATAGAACAATGTGCATTAATTAAAGCGATTAAAGGACTGACTGAACTTTGCCTTGATGTGTTTATTCAATTAATAAGCAAAACGGCAGATGACTGTCTGACTTTTATAACAATTAATTGCACCATTTTTGTTAATTTGGGCTCATTCATCTTGCACTCATCATCTTTAACCATCGCAGATTAATCTTAACCTGTTTCTCTGAGTGGGGTCACTTGTTTTAAGCTCCCAAACCAAACTTTGACTAAAAGTCTTGATAGGTAACTTAATATACTGTATTTTCCTCTGGTAAATTCAATTTGTTGGTGTTTTCAATTCTCCTGACTTCATGTCCTGATGAGCTCAACGGTTTTTGTAATACTGCAAAAGAGCAAATAAACAATAAAGCCAAGAATAATCTCAACAGCATTAATGTCTACTTGAAAAACAAACAAGCAAACCCAGCAGCAGATCAGTTTTAAAAAGATATGAGCATGGATTCTTACGCTGTCACTCCATGTGACCATCAACTGTAAGGCCATCCATTAAACCATGGCTTGCTTGTGTGTACCCCCCTTTATCTCATCTTCTTTCTCAATTCTCAGGGACTCGGGGACGTGGTAAACCCTCCCACCTATTCTTCCAAAGGGCCCACTTTGGTTTGGTTGGGAAGATGAAGCAGTTTGAGTGGAGAGAAATCAAAACGCCTCTTTATTCTCTGCCTCTGCGTCCTCCTCATCCTCACTGCATTGTCCAGAGGAACAAAGGGAACCATATATTTCTCTGATAGAAGCCAATGGTTGATAAGAGGTTTGATTTGAGTGTTGAGGATGCTATTTGCCTAGAGAAAGCCCGAGGATGAGGGCTGATCGCACTGGCAATGGAATCGGGCTGTCAGCTGGCATCCAGCGATAATTGCTTCCCATGGCAGGACCCCGTCGGCCGGGAGAAGAGGAGCACAGTGTGGGGAGTCGACGCGGGAATCCATTTCACCGCAGCACAGTCATAATTGTTTCGTGAGCGCGAGGATACTTGTTGCCAATCTGCGTGAGGGCCAAATTCTGATTGACACCCATTGACCAGAGAGATGGGGAGATGGAGGGAGAGCGAACAGGGGGGTTTGGAAGGCCTTGAGTATCACCACGATTGTCACTCAAAGATGAGGAGAGGAAAGGGGGTGACGGGAAGGTGAAGGAAACAGCAGAGGGGGGAGGAAAAAGATGGGGGGAGCAGATCTCAATGATCATAAATATAATGTGTTCGTTAATTAACTCTCTTTTTTTCCCGGTTGTTTCCTCTTTTATTATTTAACCTTTCAAAATCCAGCCTTCCCCCTCGTGAATGATCATTTACACGAGTCAATAAAGCAGTAACCCTGAAAAAAAGCACCACAGCCAAACCTAATGATTTTCTCAGCTCTCTACTCTACAGGGAGAAATGTATATTTTATCTGTCTTAAAGCTGGAGGAGAACTATTGATTAGTAATTGATAATATCATCTCTTTAAATAGACACCGGTGCCTTCCCACTTTATCAAAGAGATCCCTAACACTGATTGTGATTACCATATCTACTATAACTCAATTTGGTCTTGTGGGGGGAACCATTGCATAGAAACTTGTGGCGCCAGAGCCGTGTAAGGTGGCTCGGATCTATTTGGAGAATGCACCCGGAGAAGGTATCACTCACCTGTCCAAAGCTAATTCCGCCCAGTGTCAAGCACAGGATTGAATTTAAGGACAGGGAAGTTGCGTAGGTCCGTCTGCTGTCAGCAGGTCCCAGTGCCCCTCTCACATGTCACTTCGGAGGTGGGTGAACATGCTAAATTCCTAACAGGGTAAAGCACTATCACAGGCTATCTGTGGCCCTGGGCAAATCTCTGATGACACTTTCTATTCCCCACATACCCCACATTCTTTGGGGCCAGGATCCCCGAACATCTCCAAGCAGGAGCAATACATTGTGTAGGGAATAGGAAGTCAGCGGGGATCCTGACCCAGTGACAGTGATGTGCTATTATCTGTCAGGTCGACGCAAAGACGCCAGCATTTCGTTTACGTTTGGACTACATTACGTACACAGGCAGTGACCGGAATCCCCAAATTTTCTAGCGTTATGCGAATTTAGACCAAAACCTTTTAAAAAGGCAGGTCGTGCTTACAAACAGGCAGCTTTCTATTCTCAGTGGAGTCAGTTTGGAGTATTTTGCTATGCAGAAAGCAGTGGTTACAGTCATAGCATGGGTAATTGCTGTGCTTACAGTGTTGTTGTGAGGCTGGTCAGGGTCAAGGGTGAGAGATTACCCTGAAATAATTTTTTTTTTCCTGAGCAGAAATGGCTGCCTCAGTCGTCAGCCATGGCCTGCTCACTTCTTTGCCTTCAGGCATTTAAATTGACAGTTCTCATTATGTGTGAACTCCCAATATTCCCCTTCGTATTCCTTGGCCTGTCAGTCTCCACCTGCCTGTCCATCTCGCTGCTGCATCACCTCAGCACCCACTCACTGACAACCACCTTCTCCTCACCAGCTTTTAGCCTGGGAACGACACGGCGAGAGCAAGTGTGTGTGTGTGTGTGTGTGTGAGAGGAGGAGTGTGTGGGCGTAGGCAGTGGCAGGCTTTGTAGGAAGGGCCCAGCTAGCTGCTGACAATCTGACAGGGGTCCTCTTGTAAACAAACTGCAACAACTGGTAGGATCTAACCTATATCAGTGTGTTGCAAATTAGGAAGGGACTCACACCTCACATGCAGACGCACAAACAGGCACCCACGTATAAATAAACGCAGGTGCATACACATGTAAGCATGCATACACACACACACACACACACACACCATGCTACCTTAGCTGAATCTTAAGTACCTAATGCAAACTGTATGTTTGTTGGGAAGGCACAGGCAGAGTACTGATGAGTGGCTCATTATGGCAACACCAGCGCTACACACTGGGTATCGCATAATCAAAGCCTGGGGGTACGTATTAATTATCCTTTTGAATAGTGATGAAATTTTAAAAAGCTTCTCCTTAAGGCTCACATCACGGATAGATGAAACAAAGCGCAGCACAGCTTGCGCGCCGAGGCTCACATGTGTTTTTACATCTGTTCAGGATATTTCAATTTGATGCTCAACAAGCTGAGACTGAGATTAAAGGATAATAATGTGTCATCCTCCACACAAGCAACTCTTCCAGAGCAAGTAATAGCACATCAGCAGCCAGGCAGGCAGGCAGGGAGGCAGGCAGGGAGGCAGGCTCGTGGAGGAAAGCTAGCTAACAGCCATCACAGGCGAAGTCGATCCAGACACGCATGTGTCTCCTGCTTGTCTCCAGTCAAGGTTGCTGAGGCACTGTCTCCCTCTCCTTCTCCTCACACACACACAAACACACACCAGATGACTGGGAAAAGAGAATACCCTGCTAGAGGAGAGGGGCGGGTTGGGGTTGATGTATTGAGATTTGCTTGAAAGAAATATTTATGAGCTGATTTTTTTTTTTTTTTTTTTTTTTTTTTAGAAACGCTCTCTTTAATGAACATGTTTAAAGATTGTTTCACCATTTATAATTTATGTGGTAGGGCTTTGTCAAGGAAAAAGGGCGAGTTTCAATTTGTACGTGTGAATCCCCGATCACGATGGTAAAGTGCACGGTGAACATCTGCTCTGCTGGAGAGCTGTGACTGTTTGACACGGCTGCGTCGTACGGAGGGACTGCTGGGACGCAGAGCCAATGTGAGCGTGGAGATATTAGCTGCTAAAATGTGCTGGGAATCGCTGATTGACACTCATTGGACACAGAAAACAAGGGAAGGTTGGAAAGGGGGTATGGACGGCCTTGACTATCGCCCAGACTGTCACTCAGAGAAGAGAGGGAAAAAAAGAGAAAGGAGCAATGCGAAGGTGGAAAAGGGAGAACTCTGATTCACTTTGAAGACTTTGTGTAATTACTCAGTTTAAAATGTAATCTATTTCCCAGTGGGTAATCCCAATGACAAAGCATTAACTCCCGTCTGAGCAGCTGACAGAAGTCAAGTGTCTTGCTCTGCCATTCATCTCATCAAACTGTTTTTTAATCTACTTTAAACTGCAGCAGAACAACTGTGTGGCAATTACAAACCATTTTATCAGATTAAAGCTGAATCTGCTTTGAGGAGGGAAGAATTTCCCCCCTTTTTAGAGGGCACCCATTCAAATACTTGGAAATTGAACATTTTAACTCAAGTGTCTGTCAAAACCTTTCCTTTGGTTTTATGTGACGTTAATAGAAAAACTGAGAAAAATGACAAAGATTTCTCAATTGTGGCTATTTATCAATTATTGGCAGATCTCTCTCTATTTTTCATAAGTGCATTATGACGCATTTGCTTCATCACATTAGCTCCTCTATCTGACTCTCCTTTACTAAAGGTTTTATGTGTTAATCCCGTTAAACACTCTAAATATGACTTCTTATTATGAAATGCACCAGTCATTTGCACTGATTTGTAATAACATGTCTCACTCACCAAAGCAAAAGTTGAGAAAACACTAGTGTTCATTTTAAGTTAGAGAAATCCTTTATCAGCAACATCCTTTTTAATGTGTCCACAGCGTTTTCATCACATGCTGTGTGTTTGTTGTTGACCACAACGATTCATCATAACTGCCAGACAGGCTAAATATGACGCAGCAAAATTTACCATAGTGATCTGAAACTACACAAGCACAGAAACTGTGTGGTTGACTCTAATTCCCAAATCCCAGTGCTATGTCTTCAAATGTTGTCAAAATCATCCTCCTGCCTCAAAAATTATTACCTCCGCCAAGGAGGTTATTTAATCACGTCGGTTTGTTGGTTTGTTGGTTTGTTGGTTGGTTTGTTAGCAACATTACGGAAAAGGTTATGGACGGATTGCAATGAAACTTAGTGGAAAGGTGGGTCTTGGGCTAACTTAGAATCCATTAAATGTTGGTGATGATCCGGATCACTGTCTGGATCCAGGAATTTTTTTAAAGGATTCTTTATCATTGAGAGATAGGGCAGTCTTTCACATAGTTGGGCATATCTAAACAATAAATGACAAGGGAGCTTAGCAAAAAATTACAGTGTAAGTTCTTCAGTGACTCTAAGAGATATCAGCTGCTGATCCAGATCAGGAAGTATTCCGGATACCAGGATCCAGAACAGACAGAAACAGGGGGATTCCGGAGTGTCAGTCACTGTGAGGAAACACTAAGATATGAACAAGCAGCAAGCAGCTTTCTCCCAGACATTGTTTGTGTTGGGGAGAAATAAAATGTGTTTTAGTATATACGGTGTTCTTATTGTTGTTGGTGACTGATTTGAGCTGTGGCGGAGGTCTGCGCTCTCTGAGTGACACTTTCTAGTTATTTTTGAATTCAATTCAATTCAGACAGAGTCTTGAGGTAGTCATCTGGAATGGGCTTTACTTCACAGGTGGGCCTTGCCAGGGTCCATTTATTGAATCTAATGCCTACTTAATAGGGATGCACGATGTTATCGGCACAATATCGGTATCGGCGATATCGGCGATAAAAACACGTTCATCAGTATCGGCAGATATGAAAATTTCTGCCGATATTCACAGCCGAATTGGGCGCCCGCGGTGACATCCATAGTGTGCCAAAAAAAAAAAAGAACATTTTTAATTGAAATGGTTTTGTTCTTCATCCTCATTCCTTATACTGAAATGGACTGGCATTTTAGGTCTGAGCTAGCTAGATAAACTTTTTGCACTGCTTGTTTTTTGTTAAAGCACTTTGTTAGTATTATTTCAGGGAAGCACCCTGCAAGTCGGCTGTTCAGTTAGGATTATTATTGTTTTCCATCTGAAAAAGCTCCTTAAATAAAATGTAGCATTTCATTTATTTGCACTGCAGAGCTCTGTGTCTGTCACCAGGTTGTTACAGCCGCTCTACAGTCAAATGCAACTTGGTTATGTTTAAATATGCATTGTACATTTAAAGTTCATGTGATCTAAAGAAATTATTTTTCTGTATTTCAACACTGAATGTCTTGAACTTGAAAAAATAATACATTTCTTATTTATGGTAAAATCTAATGTTTTTTGTTTTGTTTTATGTGTGTTTCTTAAACAAATAAGACTGTCACAATAAGAGTAACATGTAAATTCCAGTACAGGAGAGACTTAGCTTTCTTTACAGTAGAAAAAAAAACCCCCAAAAAACCTTGTGATTGTCGGTATTGGTATCGGCCAAGAGGGGTTTCGATATATCGGCAAAAATCCAATATCGTGCATCCCTACTACGTGATGCAGCTGGGACCATCGGCTGTCTTGTTCAGGAGTCAGGTTGGTACACAGCTTACAGTCTTGTTCGACAACTGTTAAAATTATTATTATGGTGAGAGCTAATCAGCTCAGTAAAGAGAAACGACAATGAATCATTCCTTTAAGAACCAGAAAACCGCAACAACTCTATTGACCGAAGTGCAGTCACACAAGCCGTCAAGCGATATGACGAAACTGATTCACGTGAAGACCGCCCAAGAAAGGAAGACCAACTCACCTCTGCTGCTGATGAGAAGATAATCTGAGTCATCAGCCTCAGAAATCACAAATTATCAGAACCTGAGGTTAGAACGTAGATAAATGAAACAGAGTTCTAGCAGTAGACACATCTAATCGTCAGCTGATCAGAGGAGACGGTGCCGATCAGGACTTAAAGGTCAAACAGCTGCGGGGAAACCACGCATAAGAAAAAGCAAAAACAGATATATAGATAGATGGATCTGATAATGAACTGAGTATTAACATGCAGAGTTGTGTGGAGGAAACGCCTTTAATGAGGCGGCGTAACGTCGGCTGCTACATGCATCCCAAACTCAGGTACGCTCCAGTTTGTGCCAACAGTCTGGTTCCACTGTGAGGATTGAAGAGAAAGTTTTTACTTGCCCTAAAAGATATGAAATATGGAGCTGTTTTTGCAGATAAATGGTATCAAAAGTCAAGGAGCCAACCTTTATGACAACACGCATCAGAGTTTCTTTGGTTGAGCGGAGCAGCGTTTGTCTGGATGTCTCCTCCCATGACCAGAGCGGAGGATCTAATAGCCTACCGCTGCTGCCGCTGCAGCTACACCCTCAGTGATGACAGCATGGGTGAGCAGGTGAGGTCGCAGCCAATTGTCACTAATAGGAGTGAGATCAGCCGCGGCACCAGCAACTGTGTAGAAACTCTAACCTTATTATTTACAAAGCCGTATCTCGAACCTTATCAGTCTCAAATGGAGGTTTGCCTTCAGCGCGCACGGCTGAGCAGATTATCACAGTCAAAAAAAAAAAAAAAAAAAGAAGAGAGGGGAAAACAAGCTATACTGTAGCTGTCAACACTTCATCCTGTCTGAATTTCTTCTTTACAAGTGCATCACTATATGTAAACACGAGCAACACACCCCCATAAAGACACACGAGCAAACACACAGCCACAAAAGAAGTACACACCTATGCACACACTCACTCTGCAATTTTTTTTTTATTTTTTTTTTCAGTCAAGGATGTTGGAAAACCTGTCAGACTCTCACAAAGAGGAGCAAATTTATTTATTTATTTGAGTTCAGAGTAATTACTGGCATTACTGCGGTGCATGCCTGTGACATCTCTTTATAAAATCAGGTGTCAGAGTGCGCCAAGTTGAGACGTGCCAGGCAGGAAATGTGACTCTTTTTCTCCTCTAATCTCTAATCAAATTAAATAGGTGAGCACTTTTTTTTCCTGCTCTACTTCTCTCTCTCTCTCTCTCTCTCTCTCTTCCTTTCTCTCCCTCCCATCACATGAGAGGGGAACAGGTAAGCTTTGCTTGAAACTGCCAAGTGTACATCTAGATACCATGAAAAATTCTACCTGTCAGCGCCTCCATAATTTCTGGTCCTGAGGAATTTTTCAATATGACTGCATGAGTACACACAGCAGCAGCTCAAGGAAAACACCAGAGCCAAGAATCCAATTGAAGGTATTTGTTTCCATTTCCGGCTATTTGGCAAAGATGAGACTAGATAAATATGTTATTCATTCCTGCCGAACACAGTGGCTTCTGAGGAAATATGTTACCCTTGCCTCTTTTTTTTTTTTTTTACTCTAAATAATT
Organism: Salarias fasciatus; assembly: GCF_902148845.1. Lineage (NCBI taxonomy): Eukaryota > Metazoa > Chordata > Actinopteri > Blenniiformes > Blenniidae > Salarias > Salarias fasciatus. The sequence goes on along the minus strand of NC_043760.1, from coordinate 31,909,929 downwards.
GAACAGAGAGAAAGGAAGGCCTCTGCAGGGTTCATATTGAGTTTTTCCTGACTTTCCCCACATCTGTTCACACTCGCTGTCTTCCTTTACACACACATAAAGAGTCACACAGATAAGGATCAGATGACAACACTGGTGTCTGAAATTTGTGTGCCTTTGAGCTTTTTGACAAAATAAGCGAGCGCAGGTACAATATGGTCAGACTCCGCTGGGTTAGCAAGTGCTTCCACTCCTCCTCCTCCTCCTCCTCCTCCTCTAGCATGAGCACCACCGGGCGCCCCAGGGCCCTGACAGAGAAGATATGACATATTTAAAAAAAAAAAAAAAAACTTGAAGAGGCGAATGAAAACAACTTCCCCCATGAAGGAAAAAAAAAAAAAAGAGCTGTGTTTTACATCTCTTTCACATCGACAGCTTCAGGGACAGTTTATGTGCACGAGACAAAGATGCTTTGACAGTGTCAGCGTCTGTCACTGAAGCTACCAATGGTTGCTGGCGAGAAGCAGGAAAGCGGCCTGCTCCTCTCTTGTTGATCAGCCTCCGTGTGTGTGTGTGTGTGTGTGTGTGTGTGTGTGTGTGACTGGGTCTTTTGTGTGTAACTTGATGTCTAGAGGCCTTTATGATAATGAATGTTAGGTCTTCCCCCACTAAAACATATCAATAAATAAAACATAGGAACTCCTCCGTTGTGGTTGATTCACACACGGGTGAGGTATAGGCCCCCTTTAGCTCACTGCCACTTTAAGGCAGCATCGCCGCGCGCCGGTACAAATACACCATCATAAACACTTAAGATGAACAATCCACCTGAGACTGAGAAAGCAGCCCTTTTATCCACACTGAGGAGGAACTATACATAATTAAGAGAGGAAAGTGTAAAGATGTAATTGGTACGTTGTTGATAATCTTGATTACCATTATTAAGTACTTTTTAAAGATACATGACTCTGAGCCATATTTAGAGGACCTAACTTATTAATCAGGCAGCTGTTTGCTGTGGCTCTTCAGAGAAATGCAGAAGAGGTACAGTGATACTTCAGTGGGAGTTAAGACACAAAATATCATATTATTTTATCACAAACCTGAGCGACGGTCGCACTAATGAAAGCAGCAACAAATGTAAACAAAATCTGGAAGTAAACATTTTAAATCTTTGACTTTTGCAGAAAGAAATGAGACAATCCAGAGCTCAGAGGGAGCAGATGTGTTACCTCCGAGTCTTTGTGTCTTTGTGTTTTGACTCTCACCCCTGGAGGTCATGGTGTGCGTCTCACCCTCAGGTTTGAGGTTTGCAGCGCTGTCCAGGCTCAGCTCACCCCCAGCAATCCCCGAGCTCCACCGGGTCTTCAAAGCCTCATTTTAAAGCAAAACTGTCCTGAAGTAAGCGATTTAACAAGGTCAGTGAGACAACATTAGCTGGACACTCGTTTCCTTTTCGTGAAGGGAGTGGAGGAGAAAGATATGTACTTTTAATATCAGGACAAACATTTCAGCAGATATACAAAATCTGCACTAGAATTGTGTGAAACACGCCTGATTAGGGGACACAGGGTGCTTTTGATATGAAAAAAAAAAAAAAAGAATTGAAAAAAATGTTTAGAAAATAATTTAAGTACAGGAGTAATCCAGAAAAAAATGGATGTTCAATTTTTTAAGCTTTGTGTTCTATTGTTTTCATTCATCTCGTATAACGAGAGAGATAAAAACTTCTTGGAATATCTCAGCATGAATAGTCCAAGACACAACATTTGCCATGTAGTTTGAGCAGTCTGATGCTCTGCCCTCACAGCAGGAGCGAGCAGACTTCATCTGGGCTCCATTTTGGGATATAGTCATAGTCATACTGCCCTCCATCGGCCGCCACTCATACTGCAGCAACTGCGCAAAGTCTGTGGTGACAGTTCAACTTGATTTATAGCAGTGCAGCATTATGTTATAATTATTAATTAAAGCCATTATTGGAGGACTTCACGGTGATGCTGCGCTGCTTTTTCTCAAAATCTGATCCAGTGATTTCAAGCTTCCAACACCTTGATTCCCACAGAGTAACACACTCATGGTTGCCAGATGGCGGGACTTCAGTAAAGTCTGTATCTGTTACAATGTGAGCGCTATTAATATTTTTTTCTCACTTGAATCATAAAAAAAAGAAGTTTTTATCCAAACTGCCCTGGCGTTTCACTCCATCCACTGACTCTTTTATTGAGTCCAACAGTCCACCAGCGTCAACATTTAAAGCATTCCCTTTTATTTATTTCCCTGTATTGATGGATGTCGTTTCATAAAGCAGCATGTCTGTGGTTTTATGCAACCCATTAGACGGTATTGCTCCACTCATAGCTCAAGGTAGTCATTGCAGAAACTTCTGTTCCAATTATTTCCAGCACTTCTCGCTGTTCTCGTCTGTCTCACAATAAGTGGAAAAATAGTGATTTCATTACATACAATGGCATGAATCAAAACTTGTTGAATTACACACATGGTTGTCATCGAGGTGAACTCAAGCGAGCGTTCCGGCGTCCTCCATCCCGCTCTCTGTAACGTGACGTCGCCGGGAGCTTCAGACACCCAACTGGCTCCGGTCAAATGAAGGTTACGACCTGGACAGGTGACGCGTCTGTGACCGACAGAGACACACATGCACGCCCACAGACAACTTAACATCACCAGTTAACCTCAAATCCATCTTTGTGGGCTGCGGGACTTAACCAGAGTACATGCACAGGGAGAATGTGCAAACCAAGCACAGAAAGCTAACCTTTCCCAGCGAGCTGAGGGGTCAGGAGCACTGTGGAAAGGTCATCAGTTTGAGCTCAGAAACACAAAATTTACATCACTTTACAGTTGGTGTATGGTATTTCTGTATGTGTTTGTTTTACTTTTGAACGTGATTTCTCTGTTCTCATTTATCACGAGTTTAAAATGTCTCAGGCTGCTTTCTTTAGATTATGAATTGTGAGGGGAGAGAAGTCAGTAGATGAAAATTGGTTACTTACTCATGTATTAAATCTTAACTTTGCCTCTCTTTAAAAAAAAAAAGCTGCTGTATGAGCACTTACTGTTGCAAATTTCAAAAATATATAAGCACTATGGCTCGTGCATAAGTGATATTTTCCCAATTGCTCCCCATCAGTGTCACAATTTCTGCTTAGACTTATGCTGCACTCTTGGCCGAGGAGCTCCTGCACTGTGTCATGCGAGTGCTTCCCATTACATCCCAGCAACGCCAGCGCATTCATAAAATGGTCCGTGGACTCCAGAGAAACCATGATATCTACTGGCTTGTAAGGACACATATTCATCTCCAGATAAATGCTTGAAAAATCTGACCTCATAAGCTAAAGATGACTATAAAGGACTATATGATCTTAAAGCTGCTGGGGTCAGAAAAGGGTCATTTTACCTGTCAGTGACGCAGCTCTCATTTTCCTCTTAGTATGTTTGCATCTGTTTGGACTCTAAATCTCACACATTTGTTACAGTTTTTGGTAGATTTGTTCCCCAATAGCTCCACCCAGCCTCTGATGTGAAATCTAGATGACATAAACAAAGGATTTAAACCTTTTTTGAATCCATGTTTAGCCTCAAAAAGAACGAGAAACAACCAAATTTAAATAGAAAGAAAGGATATGCCAGAAATGCTTACTTTATCACATTTTACCACCTCAAGGAGTTGTCGTGTGCAAGTTTGAGAAAGTTTTAATTGTTTTGCAAAGCTTCAAACCATCAGAAAATGATGGTTTAATAGACAGAGGAAGGGAGTCATGGAGTCTATATCTATGCAGTATTTGGATTTTTTTGAAAGCTTTTATGCCATCCATCATCCACCTTTCATACCGCTTTGTCCAAGTTCTGTCAGAGGCTGCTGGAGATAATCTGGCGAGGCCATCACAGAGTAAACACACAACCACACACACTCATTTTTACACTTACAGGAATGTTAAACTCAAGAATGAATCCACAGAATCTGCATAAAGAATACTGTTAATAGCAGATATTCTCTTCAACTTCTACTATTCACATGCACAAACAGAAAAATGAGCACTGAAAGCCGGTGCAGCGATGTGTCACATTACTTCACATGTTGTATGTTCGCACCCATTGATATCCTTCTAATTGATTGTGAAGGTAATAATCAGTTCCAGACTGTTTTTTTCCGTCAGTGTTCCTCCTGCTTTTGCTATGCACATATTTAAGATTTTTCTCTTTCCAATTACAAATAAAAATAATCAGAGCTGAGTGTTGACTGCAATCAAAAAGCCAGAAAAGTGATTACCATTTCAACACACTGTTAAGAGGTCATTTAGGGGATTTGACCAGTGCAAAAAGACCTAATAGTTGGCTGTGTCATGTGTTTCTAATATATTCTTCACTATGTGAGGACATGGCTGGAAGAAAAGTGTAAAAAACTGATCAAAACCCCAGTTTTAGTAGGTATGCGATCACATTTTATATTGGAAGCTGAGCTCCATTATAACAATGAGCACGGCCATTGTGGGGTGATTATGCAGCGAAGAGCAGAGTCCTATTTGAGCTCTGCTGGTGAGAGAAGTTAGACTTTGTGTAGCTGTCAGAGAGGCCTGACTGGAATAATGAGTGCCTGACGTCTGGGAGGCAGACTGAGGGTAGCTGATTTAAGAAACTGGCCATGTTTAGGATATTGCCATAATTGAAACCAGACGGTACTGTGAAAACACACTTTTCGTTTTTTATTACGCGCTCATTTTGCTGAAAGTCCTTAAAAAGTAATGTCCCACTCTTTTGAAGATGAGACAATGTCAAAGGGCCTGCAGAGAGTCCCTCAATGAAATCTGCAGGAACACACTCACAACTGAAGTTCGTGAGAAACCTCGTAACTTATCCAAAGCTTTTGTCAACAAGCTCGCCAGCGCTGATGAAAAACGCTCAATGATTTAGGCCAAAGTTCACGCTCCTTATTCACTGAATCAAAGGCCTGGACATGGCGGAGAGACGGCCGCTGAAAGCGTCTTGAACAAACGCCCGTCATGTGTGTGCCTGCGCACATCCAGCCACGCTCCCCGAGGGCCGGGAAGCTGGTTTGGCAGGGGGATCACGGGGAACGGGTCAACATAAAGAGCGGGAGGAGGCACGGCGAGGCAGACGGAGGAGTCAAAAGAAACCCGGCGAAGTCTTTGAATCCGGTGGAATTCCTCTCCTCCTCCGCGGCTCCTCTGGGAGGCGTCAGGAGCCTGTGGAGGGAGCGAGGTAAGACGGGGCCTGTCAGGAACAAAGCTCCAAATTCACATGATATGTTTAGCTAAAAGGGTGAAAGAGAAATGAATCAAAGCTTGGCGGGATCAAAGAAACGCAACAATAAAGTCAAGTCGGTTGCCATGGGACCAGCAGGAGATGCATATCATTTATAAGTTGTTCTCCGGCTTTGTCAGATGTGCAGGGAATTGATTGTTATTGTTTGGAGGATGAACTGCTGCTGGAGGGGGTTAAGAGCAAGGGTCATCATCACACAGCGAGAGGAATATATCTCCTCACTTGTTTTAAACAGCAGCCGCCTGTGATCTGTGTCAGAGGCCACAGCAGCAGCACCTTCAACTTGTGATAACAGACAGCGAGACAGACACAAAGACAACTTTGTCAACCCCATAAATATCTTATCGCCACAAACCACTGATAGGCTAAACATTTGTTTTGTATCTCACACTGTCAGAGGTTATGATCATTGTTACTGTTTGAATGGGAAATCAAAAAGACTTAAGCTGTTAACTGCAGACTTTCATTTTCATTCATGTGGCGTAATTTTCAAACAAAGACGGCTGCAGAGCCACAAATGCGTCGGGCTTTTATTTACCAGGATTTCTTCTTCTTCTTCTTCTTGTTTTTTTTTTTTTTAACAGGGTCAATTTGCCAAAATTACAAAAAGCCCAAATTTGTCTCTGAGGTTTTTGTGAAATGTAGCTATAATTATCGTTTTGGAGAAAAAAGGGAAATTCATCACCACAAAAACACCTTGAAAATAGGTGAAATTTGGTCGCACTGTCTATTCAAAATGTGTGTTGTAGTTAAAGCTTTGATCCGGTCCCAAAGCTTTTTAATTTCCCCGGTAAGCAGAACGTATAAATGTGACCGTGTGGTAAAGCAATCATTCCATTTTTCTCATATTTAAGTACAATTTCCCCCATGCAACTGTAGTTCGCAGTACTGGAGTTCAGATATCAAGTCTTCTCTTCATTTGACAACACACCTGTATATATTTTGGAAGAGTACTACTGTACTCTTGTAAGATTACTACTGTAATTTCACTGAAGCAAAGTCCAGAGAATTGATGCAGGCTGGATGACAGTATTGATTTTCAGTACTTCCAACATCAAAAGATTTACTACAAATCTGCATGTTTTTCACAAGAGTGCCTTACATCACTAAACTTAACTTAAACGTTTTTATATTTAATTCAATAAAAATGTATTCCATTCTCCTAGTTGTAGCTAACAAACTGATTTTCAGTGCTTTTTCCACCTGTGTTTGCTTTCTATTGGAATTAACAGAACAACCACAAACACCAAAGCAGCGATTTGTGTGTCGCAGGGAGCCTTTGTGGCATCGACGTCTTCATCATCCCTCTCTGTCATCTCGCTACAGCCTGTAATGAACGCACAGTAATCCCCCAAATCAGCGCTTGGAATTAAAAAGAGAGGGAAAAAAAAACAATAAATAAACAATCAGCAGCTGCGACTGCGTGTATACCACTAAGACGGTAATGGAAAGGGAGTAAAATATCACTGAGCTTTGTTTTTGTCTGCGTTTAAAGCCTCAGACAGATTCTGAGTGAAGCTTGACTGACACCGAAAGAAATGACTCCTGTCTAACAAACTGAGAACAAACCCATTTTGGTTAAGTCCCTGAATCAAAGACTTTCACTATTGTGAAGGATAAAAAATAGATTAAAAGTTAACAAGATGAAAATATAACTCAAAAGGTTTACTTATTAAGGTAAAATTGTGTGACACAGGGTCAGAATTATTACTGACTATTAATAATTTGACCTGCCAAGAGTTGTCTATTTTTATTTCTAGTATGTTTCAGCTTTTTGTCCATTTTTTTAAGCACTGGTGGAGATTATGTGAGGATGTCAGAGCAAATGCGAGAAACAATTCCTGCGTGGTGAAATCTTCTCTTATGCTTTAATTAATGGCATTCCCATGTACGCACATATCTACAGAGGATGACTGACATAACAGTGAGAACACCGTCACTTTCTGTACGTGCAGGTGCCTTTTGGTGTGCATGTGTGCGCCCGTGCAAAGACGAGACCCAGTCTGTCGTCCGCTCTCTCAGACTGCACCCATGAGAGATCCCAAAATAACAACAAAGAGCGCTCAGTCGGTCGGATGAAAGCTCTGTCACCAGCCATTCCAGCTCCGAGAGTCTCCTCCCCTACTGTATCGCTGAGTGACACCTCACACATCACGCCGAGACAGACGCTCCCGTTTGACCGCAACAAATATTCCCATATGTTAATAAGACCGCTGACTTTTAGCAGGGGCCAAGCGAGTGGCGGCTCTGAGCTGAAAGGTAGCGTGTTCACTGTGTCACTGTGTCACTGGCGACGCTGACGTTCTGTGCAACCTGTGTGATGGAAATCACCTTCAGCCGTGTCGTCCTGCAGACTGACAGCCTCTGCTGTCACCTGAAAAAGTCAGTTTATATATCATGAGCTGGCTAAAAACCTAATTTTGTTATCTAATATGTAAAAATGAGGCATGGGGCCTGTCTGTGTGGAGTTTGCATGTTCTCCCTGCCGGTATATAGGTTCTTTCAGGGTGCTCTGGGTTTTGTTGGCTCTAAATGTTTGTGTGTGTGTGTGTGTGTGTGTGTGTGTGTGTGTGTGTGTGTGTGTGTGTGTTCTGTTTTTCTGTGTGTATGTGTGTTGTCCTGTGATGGACTGGTGACCTGATCAGAATTAATCTCGCCTTCATCCATAAACTGTGAAAAAAGCTGCTGAACCACACGTGACTCACTCGTAACTGTGTGTGATGTACTTTCCCATTAAAACATACAGAGTGTGGAAAGAATTGAGTGGTCACATAGGGGATGATGATGATGAAGATGCACTGCCACATTAACACCCCTCTGGTTTTAGCACCTTGTGCTAGCGCTTGTCTATTTGTATGGTTGCAAGCGGCCCATGACAATACAGTATTGAATAAGTGAAGTTTTCTGTGTATGATTAGTTTACACCTAAATATACATTAGATTGTTTGAGTGAAGGAACCAAGCCACTTCAAGAGGGGGGGGTGGGGGTGGGGGGGGGGTGGGGGTGGGGGCGGGGGCTGGTCACTGTTTTACAAATTTTATGACAACATAAGGTCCAGACTGGACACAGGGATCACTTTGACCTGTGGTTAAACTTCAAAGTGTGTTAAATTAATGACGACAACACTGCCTGGATTTTAGTTTTTTAAAAAAGCTAAGTGGTGATTCCAGTTCATTTACTGTGGATTGTGGTGTTTCAGTTAGACGAAAGTGACAACAGTGAGATTTGAGCAACAGCGATGTTGCTGTGAATTCTGCCTTTTTAACAAAGCAAGTCATACAGTGAAGACGAATTTGTAAAAACTGTGCTGAATGCAAATTGACATTTCACTGTATTTTGCACCAGGAAATAACAGAATATTGAAATTGCACTCATTTATCAGTAGAATATTCAACTTGTTAAAGTTTTATAAAATGATATATAGTCAAATATAAACTTTTTTTTAAGAATAATACAGAGAAACAATATCCAGAACATTTGTGCATTAAAGCGGTGACGCTATCATTTTACTGGCCCACTATCGTTCAGTCTGGGCTGCTTGTACCTCCTGGAGTACAGTTAGTCTGAGACGCCTCTCCAGTGGAATTATTAGCAGTTAGCATGATGCAATGTGTTTGTGTGCAATATGTGGAAATGAAAAGTTACAGCTGTTAAAAACAGATAGAAGAACAAAGCGCTGCACACCGCCTTCGGTGTTGTATTGACAGCTCAGCAAAGTTGCAAACAACCTGCAGATGTGAAGTCACTGAGGAAAGACGGTCTTCAACGCCACGCCACAAGCTTTCATTTAGGTAATGTGTTTCTGTGTCTGCGCCGAGCAAAGCCAACACAACCTCCATGTGTTTGGGCTTTAGGATAATAAAGCTTGTACTTTCTGATCATCAGATACTGACTTTCTAACAGTTCCCATTTGATAAAGAAAGCTAATCACACAGCAGCAATGTGTCCAGCAGTATAGGTGCACGCATCTAAGCAGAGAAAAATAACCATGTTAAAATCCTCAACAGTCATATGAGGATGTGAAGAGAAAGAAAGACTTAAAGGAATATTAAATATATGGGAATGAACTGCAATATTATTGACTGTAAAATGTACTCAACTTCCTCATCTAATGACCTAAATTAGGCCCCATCTTCATGAGAAGTGTTCCTCTGCACAGTCCCCACATGTAGTTAGTCTTGAAGTGAAAATCCCTCCATGTTCCACCACTGATGTCAGGCCAACAAAACTACAAACAGCAGAGAAGGACTCCATTGTTATTTCTAACTGGTAGAAGCCCCGAGGTTATTTTTCCTCTGCCTTGAAACAAATCAATGAAGCACAACTCACTTTGAACAATTGCACATTTGCTGAAATCAGATGTGGGTTGAGGAGCCAGCCATCATCGCACTTATTCTGTTTGTTGACAGTGGAGGACTTTGATAAACAAGCTCGTTCTTTGAAACAGGTGCCCAAGCATGAGTTCAGTTTTGAGGAGGCAATTCAGAAAACTGGCTGATTAGAGGATGTTTGTTATTCCGCATGCAACCGCTCACATTCTGCATATTCTTCCCAAAGTCACTGAGAGGATCTCGGCATAAACAACCGTGCTGTTTATTTTTCAGCTCAGACAACACAAGCATTTGACACGGATATTTACAAAATCTCAAACACCCCGGCATTCAAAATGCCTGTCTTCTCCTGTCACTTTGAAACAAGTGTCAACAAACAATATATCCATAAAATCAACATCTGTGCGGAGGTTTCCTCAAGCCAACGTTGCCCCCATGTGGCGACAGTAAAAGCTGCATCGGACCTGGTCGGAGTGCACACAACTCGGTTCTTGTTTTCATTCGACTCAACAGGCTTTAATGACTTTGTTCCTGTCAAATGTGAGGTGCATTTTCTCAACTGAAACAGTGAAGTCATGGCTGTGCTGTGATCTGTTGTGCCTGGCTCTCCGACAGTAAACACAGAGAAAAGCCAGTCCACCCAGTTCACAAACTCAGCTTATCCCCACTATCAACATGTGGAAGTGCTTTCAATTCGCTATCTACTAGCAGCAAATGGTCTTAAATCAGTCATTTTAATATCAAAGCACTTAACACTAGAATGATGATTGCTTGCAGGTGGAGATCCATGCTGCTTGTCAAGACAGCATTTGAAGAAAATGACTGAGCTCTTATCCGACACGTACAGTACAGCCAGTGTTCAATAGGCAAGATCACATTACAGAAGATTACTTTGGAGTTTCAGCAATTTTCCCAAATTACACTGGCCTTTGGTCTCTGGTAAACTTGATTGACTTGAATGGTTTTCATTAGAAAGCCTTGCAGTCGTTGCTGTTGATACTGGTACACAACAGCGGAGGCATCCGAGGGTGAGCGGGTGCAGCTGGGACACTGAAAGCACTTGAGTATGCAAATCTCCTCATGGAAATGCTTAATCATGTTTTGGGGAAGCGGACCCTGCTCTTTGATTTGTGATGTTTCTCTGTGTCTCAGCAGCCTGACAATCTCCTACTGCACAGCCATTTGGTGTCACTTAGTTGTCTTGAACAGGATCTTATTAGCAAAACACTATGAAATCTGAATTTATTGAATCAATGCTGGCTTTCACAGCCGATATGCCAGCAAAGTACTGCAACTGTCTGCTGTCCTGATGGATCTGGTTGGCACAATAAAGCAAAGCTTGCATGATTTACGCTGTGTGTCATATTTGAACTGAGTTCCACCCTGACCCTGTCTCTCCTCATCCACAGAGCAAAATCTGAGTCATGGAAATCAGTTCGATGTCACAAAGAGCCTGAGCCCAGACTGACAAGAAAATAGCCATGAATAACATGACCACCCTTATTACCTTCCTAGGAAAATACTTAGAGAGGGATCCAGAATGAAGAGTAATCCGGATACACTTTCTGTGTCATAAAGAATAAGAGCTCTTCGTCGTGGCCAGAGATATATTCCCACATTCCCCTCAACTGTTTGGCTGCTGCAGCTCTGCCTCAAAACTGAAATCCAAGCAGCATGTCTGTAAAGAGTTAGGGACGAGTGTCACATCCCTCCTCGAACGGGGAGCATGCTACCATACCAAATGCTTGGAGCGCACATTCATTTCCTAAAACTAATGAACATCGTCCCTGATTTGCTCTCGATTAATGTTCAGATGATCACTGTAATACAAATAAAGCTGCAGCTGCTGGAAAGAATTACGGCCGCTGAACAAAACAGGGCTCTCCAGAAGAAGATCTGCAGGATTTTAATGCCATCTTGAGGAGAGGTGGCGACATAACAGGACAGCCGCTCTCCAGCTGTTCTGTTTGCGTCCATCCATTCATTCATCTTCACTGCTTTATCACACTCCAGCCATGTGTCCTGAGAGCTGATCTGAGCGGACTGTGGGGTCAGGGAGGTCACACCCCGGACTCACTCACCCAAAGAGAGAAAAATGAAAGCTGCCACTGATGCCCGTTTTTAATATTAACAATATAAAGTGAAAAATTCATCCATATTCTATACAGCTCTATTCAGTGTAACAAGGGGCTGGAGGTTCGTGTGTGTGAGGCCACCCAGCAGTTACTCTGCAGCACAATCAATGTTCGTGTTAGATTTCCTGATGATCAAATCTGATTAAGGATGTAAAGTATAAGTAGTTAAGGTAGGGGAACGTCATAAAAAAGAACACAGTTTCAGAAAATTAGCTTTTCTTTTAGAAAATGCACTGGAGACATGAGTCAGTCTTGGGGTGGGGCACGCAAAATTATAAACACGAAGGGTTGTTTGTTCACTCAGCGTAATTATTTCTCTTTTGTAGAATTGGCTTTTTTTCCTCTCTTTGTAAAGACGGAGCATAAGACTTCTTCATTTCCCACTGTCAATATTAATATCATGTTGGACTTGTCCCCTCTGGTTACATCATTCTCTTCAACATCCTGTTCTCCGGTGCAGTTAGTGAGATTTCCAACAGCGGCTTCAGTGCTGCAAAACAACAACTGCTGTAAAATAGCCGATTATCACAGAGTGTGACATTTATTTCAGCTTGTATAATGAAATACATGCAGTTAGTCCTACACTCCAATGATCAGGTGCATATCTTTTTTACCAACTATAAAATCATAGGTGGCAAAGATGTTTTCTAGATACACCGTCACCCTCAAACACAATAGATACAAGTTTGATCCCCACTCAGGAACCAAAACTCCACCCTTCCCCTGGTGTGTATTTGACAGCAGCTTCAGCTCCCTCATCACTGGCAGTCTCCCTCAAAGCAAACATGAAGTCCGGTCCACTGGGTGAACGCTGAAATGGCGCCCTTCTCACATGATAGCATCACTTAGACGCTATTATTTCTACTTTAATCTTCTTTCCTTCATTGCATCCAGATTGCATCATGGTGACAGTGTGGAGGCCGGATGCACACTCTGCAGCCGCAGCCGTCATCCGGCTGACCACAGCATGAGCGCTTTTAGAATGACGAAGCCACACAACAAGCAGTCCCAGACGGCTCGGCTTGGCTCGCACTATCACCCGGCGGCGTTAACTGTTTGAGGACCAAACCGTTCTGAGCAGGTATGCTATAATTTTACTGGTGTTAGCAAAGCACAGTGTCTTAAATCTGTACGGGCACCACTATAATATTAATCTGCCTGCTGTTTTTCCTTTTGCTTGCCGTTTGTGAGCTGCTGAAAACTTGAATTTTCAGCAATCTATGCATCACTTTCACTGTTCAGTAGGTCAGTTTCCACTTTAAATTTGATGTGCATAAACATCAAATGTCTGATTATTCTGATACGTACTAGACTGCTTACCGCATAACTGAAATAGCTTGAATTAACACATTAATTTGTTAATAACGTGCTTTATAGTATTTTACTTATGCATATGAATATTCTCTGAACCACTGAACAAAGAAATGCAGCTGAATGTGGGTTTCTGATTCTGTAGTTTTATTTCAGTATTAATCCAGACCACACCTCCATTAATACATAAAAAGACTAAAATGCCATATAAAATGTCAATTATCATGGCTGAAAAACAAAAAAACAACAGCTGTTATTTTTTTGTCACCATACATCTGCTGCATATTTCCTCGTCTTAAAATATGGTTACTTTAACACGCTCCAACACTGTCAAACATGAGCCTTTCAAAGTAGTGTTTTGGTTGTCGTCAGTCACGCTTTGATGCAAAGCATGGCGTCCAGCAGGTTGTGGGTGTGTGTGATGTGTGAGGGGATGAAGCCGTGGCTCTTCAGGAGCAGGCTGTACTCCGCTGCGCTCCTCTGTTGGCCCTCGCTCATGCTGAGGGCCTGCAGCAGGCCGCGGCTCGGGCCCGCCCGGTCCTCGTCCAGAAAGATCTCGCTGAGCAGGACGCCGCAGCCTGGGAGCACGATGGAGACGAGAAAAGACAACTTGAGACAACACGGGGTTTTTCTTAACATTCGTTTTAAATAATCCACTCACTGCACTGCAATGTACTTTAGCTGCAAAATCAATCTGAGATGTGAAGGCTTTAGTTTTCGCAGTGTTTCTTAAACTTTAACAATCTTTTTTAGAGTTCACAGTAAAACAGGGTGGAACCAGTTTTTCCTGACAGAGCCTGAGTCGTTCAAGTTTAAAGATCTTGTTCAAAGACCCACAGTAGTGTTCTCTCAGTGGTAGGATTCAAACCTGCTAGCTTTCCACCAAATCCAGCTAAGAAGTGTCACATTTTCTCATATATCTCACAGAAGGGAAAAAAAGAGGAGAAAATCTGCTTATCATAGAAAATCTGCTTATCATACGACTAATTGTAACCATCATACTTCATATAAATATAAAAAAACATATTTTTATGTTTCTTTATTACGTTAAGAAAGAGAGAGGGAGAGAAACGTACCTGGTGTGCATGCATCTGCAATTTTCCCGAGCAGAATATGAACCTTTTCATCCGGCCAGTCATGGAGAATTCTGGCCAGGATGTACAGGTCCGCTTTGGGTAATTCATCTTTAAAAAAGTCTCCTGTTCATACAGAAAGAAAGGAAACTGCATAGCTGAGGTTGCTCATTGCTTTGTCAGTCTCTCACTCACAACATAAAAACTTAAGGTACATGTTTTTTATTGTGATAACTGTGTCCTCAAGAGAATGAAATAGAAAAGACATCCGAGAATGGATCAAACAGAAATAAAAAAATTCTACATTTGTTGCAGAACCACTAATGATCCGACCACTGACCTGCTGCAAATGAAACTCTGCTGTCTGCGTGCTGAGGCTGGAAATGTTCCCTCATCTCCACAACACTCGGCAAGTCAAACACAGTCACAGACAGCCCGGGGTGGGCTTTAGTGAACTCATACGCCATGGCACCAGTGCATCCTGGGAAGAAACAAAACAAAGAAAACATGTGAAACGTGAAGCTCCTTTAACAAGGCGAGGTGTGAGCTTTGACTTCATCTTCTCACCTCCAAGATCGCAGGCCGTCTTAAAGCTGGAGAGGTCAAAGGCCGTCGCTACGGTTTCTCCTGTAACTTTAGCAATGCTGTGCATTGCATTCATAAACCTCAGTTTGACGTCTTGACTGCCGTGGCAAACATCCTTTACACATAAAGAGAAGACACCAAGTGTGAACATAAGACACAAGTTCATGCACGTCAGCTGAGCACCGTGAACGTGAGCAAAACCACCTGAGAGTTGTCCTTGGGTTTCTTGCTGAAGGCTCTCTGGTGCTGAGTCGTCCCCTCCTGCACGGCACTGTCCAGGTGGGAGAAGAGAGGCCACACCGTGTCGTTACAGTGCTGGATGTAGCCGCGCAGTGAAAAGCGAGCATCGGATCGCAAAAAAAGCGTGGCCAGTTCGGTATTCTCGTACACTGGCTTCTGGCTCGCTGCCAAAAGTGAAATCACAGTTAATGACAAAAGACGGACAGATAACAAAAAAGGAAAAACATTTGTATGATCACATACATATTCATGAGTTCAAATGCTGCATACATACTTCTGGAATACTACATATTGAATTCCTCATTGCTCGTTCCTGAAATGAGTGTGGACTAACTTCTGTCTTTGCTCGTCAGCAGTCCCAGAGACACACAAGCCTCCAGCAGGCATTGGGTTCCCTTCACTGAAGCTCTGATCTCATGAGCCACCTGAGCGGCGTCGAGCCCCGGCTTGCCGTGCAGCAGGTCAAACACACTCAGCTTGGACGCTGTGAACAGTGCCTGCAACGTGACGGGACACAGAAGCGAAGAGGGTCATTGTACGGTTGGGAGGTGTGACGAGCGGAAACAAGAAGACCAAATGAGAAACGATGAAGAAGATGTCTGAGCTCTGTTAACAATCGGGGCTTGATAGCAGAGCAGCTCTGAAGCAGAGCAGCATCCTGTCGGTCTGAATAAGGTGAAATGGTTTAACACGTTCTACAATAACAGGAAACCGTGCAGCATAACCACTCATAACCAGGCCAGATTTACAGCTTCAACCACAGCTTTCTGCTGAACCTGTGAACTGCGAGAAGGGGTTGCTTTGAAGTCTTGCTTACCGTGCACATGCGGTTAAACACACAACAATCAATAAATGTCCAATATGATTGTTTTAGAATGAGTGGATGCTTTAGTACTCGTATCTGGCTTTCTGCAAAGGTCAGCTTCAAAAATGTCTCATGTCTGAGGTTCATGCAGTAGCACGCAGACACCAGGTACCTTTGAGGCCTTGAATCCATCCATCAGTTTAGTGATTTGCTCCAAGTCTTCTTTTCTAGGTGCGCCGTTAGTGACACTGGGCTCAGGCGGCTGCTCTTTGCATGTAGTCAGTGGAGTATTGTCTGGATCCTGGACCTCAGCCTCTCTGTCACCAGGCTTCGACGAGCTGTTGACCGACGTCCAGGAGCTCTCACTCGCTCCACTCCCACTGACAGTCCTTTTCACCTATGGGAAAAGAATATTTTGCAAAAATAAGGAAAAAAAAAAAAAAACACAAACAGATTTCCTAACACATGGCGAAAAACGAACCTTATGAGCCGGACTGGCTGAAGGGCTGTTCAGGCTGGCTCTGGGATCGGATGAGGAGTCGTGTTCAGAGGAAGAACTGTGGTCGGAGTGAGCGAGCGCCGGGGGGACATGAGTGCCGTTGTGACTCAGGTGGGCAGACTCGGCCCCCTGGTCTGAGGAGGAGGTAGACTGGTTGTAAATGACGTCCAGCTGTTTGCAGAAGTGGTTGAGGGGGAAACCCACGACGTTGAGAAAGTCTCCGTGGACGTACTCCACCAGCATGCCACCGAGAGCCTGAATCCCATAACCGCCAGCCTTATCCCTGCGCAAACACGGAGTTTCATTCATAGGAAAACGTGGACTGATGTAAAAAATATTTGGTAACTGGTGAATTTGTTTCCTGTTTGTTATACTAACTGGAAAAAGCAGATTGAAGGAATTACTGGAGAATGGTGAAAAAGTGGCTGAGTTAGTTATTGAGAGAAGTGTTATTTTTCTAGTATTTCTTATAATACGATACATCCTATCTTATTTGGACATTTGGTTTTAGCAAAGTATGCCTCGTTCACAGTCTGTACCCCCTTTTTAAGCATTTATTTAAAAAATTTGACTGAACGTCGTCAGCACTGCACACAGAAAACTAGTGCAAATGAAAGTCAGTATCTATTTTCAGACTTGGAGCCAATAAGTCATACTAAGTGTATAACACTAACAACACTGTACTGTATGACAGTAGTACTCAATAGTGAGTAGAGCGTTACGGGAGATTAAAATACAGAAAAAAGAAGCAAGAAGAGTGTGATTTTGGTCAGTTTTATGGCACTTTGCAGGAGATTTGATTGTAAAATCAGCATAAAATGGTGTGCTTTATACTATCTTTAAAGTATAAAAATGCCCCAACTACACCTTATATATTAATGAGGGTTGTAAAAAGGGTTAAACAACAAGTGGGAATTGTTAGAAACATTATTATGCAATCATGACTTTCAATTGGAATCAAATGTTGTACTCTTGTTGACTCGAGTCCAACTCTTTACTTGGAGCAACACAAACATGGGAAAGCAGACAAAGCAAACAAAGCTGGAACAAAACTCAAAGTCTAAAAGTCAACAGGTCTACGCGGCTCACAGGCCTCCATTGATCAAACCTTTAATAGGGTCAGTACACACTCAATGCCTACTGCAAGGGTGAAAGTTCACAGGCTGACACTCACATGGGTTCACCACTATTGATGTATTCCCACAGCATATCCTCCGAGAGATCAGCAAACTTCACCTTTGTTTCTTCATAGAAGTCTATCAACTGATAATCCACTTCTTCATCTGCAGGCAGAGAATTACAGACATGTCACCTGATATAAATAAAAATAACCACCATGTATACTTGAACTGAAATGCAATGTTGAAAAGCTTCTCTGTGCAAGCAAACATAATTATTGAGGATTTTAAAAAGGCAACAAAACCCAGACCTCTGGTAAATATTTTATAGAAAATAAATTACAAATCTCAGCACTGAAGACACTTACTTTCTTTCTCATGGCACACGATGATAGCAACACCAGTATAGACACTGTGCTCTTTCCCACTGAGACTAAATGAGACATGAACACATGAATGTTAAGTTAAATATACTTTTGATATTCTGCTGTTATGTACATGATTCTCACCTCGACAGCATCCTGTAAGCATCATGCTTGCTCACTGGCTTCTCCAAAATCAAACCATCTACAGTCTGAAGAAATCAAAATTAACCAGCACTCACAACTAATATATATATTTATATATATATATATTAAAAAAAAAAACCTTTATTTTCCAGAAATAAACTTTTTTGAAATCTTACCACAATCGTGTCAGCTCCAATTACTATATCTGGAGTCTTCAGGTGTTTCTAAAGCCAATAGATACACAAAATATTCATAAATGTTACTTGAATGTTAAGTAAAACAGTTTGCAGTACAAAGAAATTGCTTAACTCACAACGGGCATCCTCCTGGCCACCTCCAGGGCCTTCTGCTTGGCCGTCTCCACGGCGTACTCATGAGGTGACTTGAAGACTCTCTTATCAAGTGTTTCTTTGAACCAGGATGGCACAACTTCGAAACGCAAACCCTGACAGAGAGGAGACCACACAACGAAAATAAGACTGAGACAGTTACAGTTAGTTTGGGGATTCGATTGGCTGAAAATTAAAAAAGGATAGGAAGGTTTCTGGCACTCTTCGGCCCAAACATGTCCACTATTCACATGTTGTCACATCCATTGTTTTCCAAGGGCCTCTTAAGCATGTATTTGAATGGCTGGTTCTTTGAATAGGTACTTTGTTGAGTGTGACATGATCCCCATGCAGCTACTCTGTGCATGACTCTACTGCACGGAGGGAGCAGATGTCAACATTACACATAATCTGCCTCATCTTTTATTGTTTGCATTATTTCATTTAGGACAGTCTTTCTTAGTTTTGTATTCATTTTTTTTCCAGAAAGACTTCAAAATGAGCTGTTAGATCATGCATTTTGATTTTATTAAAATTAGACATCTTTTCTTCCATCAATGTCAAATTGAGTTTTTGTCTACACACAGAGAGAGGGTTTGAGGCATATATGAGGAACTTTTGAGAATTATTATCAAAGTATCTCAAGTCTCTTTTTCAGGAATGAAAAAATTGTCACTGTGATTCAAAAGAAATCTGATGATTTGCCTACAAACCGCATTGCGGAGTATCTCCAGTCTTCTTGGAGAGGCGCTGGCCAGTACCACCAGTTTCCCGGAAAGCTTGGAAATGACTGGGTTCAGCACCATGGTGGCCTCCTTGTGAACCTGCCCCAAAATGAACAGAGTTAAACATTACAGATGTGACCTCAGTTATGTCAGAAAGCCAGAAGGGCCGAGGTGGCTGCAACAGCTCACAAACAATTTCAACTTAAGATAAGAGGAAATTATCCTCAGTGAGTTCAACAACTTACAGTTATTCGTCAAGAATGATAGAAAACATAAATACTGCTGGAGTTTGGACAAGCTTGAAGATACCATCTCAAATACATGTGTCCAATAACAGAAGGGGGAATGAGTGCAATCCAAAATAATTCAAAATAACTACAGCGATGCAGACATCCCATCAGTCTGGCGTCATTACTGAGAGGCATCACCCAAGACACAATTTAAAGCACTTATTAATAACCCCAAGAAAATGGCTTAGGATGAAAACACGACCGAGCACATAAAAACAACATTGATGTGAAAATTAAACTGAAGCTGACCCTAACCTAACCCATTCCTGCTCGGTGCAATGAGGAAAATTCAACTTGAATGTCAAGTGAACGCAGCAAAAACGCCACGTTTTGCAAGTAAAGTCCACCAAACGCGAAAACATGAAATACTTTAAAGAAACATTCACGCTTTGAATTCCTTTTGACGGTAGAGATACTTTAAAAGTTATAATAAGCTGCAACACGTCCTACCTGTCCTCGTCCCGGAAACCAACAGGGAAGACAGCTGCCTGCTGCACCACGACCGGCGTAATACGTCATTACGCACACGTGGTGACGTAGCACAGTAGGCGGGAAAAAGTGGGGCTCAATTTAAAGGAGCAGAGAATGCACACGTTTTTCATCTGAACACTAAGCTTCACAAAACCCAGTGGCGGACCGTGCATTTCACATTAAGTCCTTCAGAACAGATCCGCCTGAACCAATCCACCTCTCAATAACTATTTTGTCTACAAAAAAAAATCTTATTATGCAGATATGCACATAAAGAGTTGTTGCACAGCAGATAGATACTTGTGCAGCCAGAATAAATGCCTTTGCTGAAGTGCACAATTCTCCTACTACATCTGTGCACATACAATGAGCATCAACAACTTAATAAAACAGCAATAGCTTGCCACAGGGCAAACAGCTTGCCCTGTGGTATTTCTGGCGTAAGTTTTATTTCTCTTCAGGTCTTCTTCTTCTTCTTCTTCTTTGGAATAATTGAGGTAGGCGACCAACAACTTAGGTGCATACCGCCCCCTACTGTATCTCTTGGTGAATGTAAATCAGAGGGCCTGGATCTGCTGTTGTTAGAAGCTAGAAGGCGCTGAGTCGCCAACTCGAAATCTGATTGGTTGAAGCAACTGTCTGTTTGACGCTTCACTTTACTTCACTGCGCCATCAGGAACGGATAGCGAAGGCCTCGGGCAGATTTCTTTGACCCTAGCAACAGATGATGCCTGAAATCTGATTGGTTAAATGATTTAATATGAAAAAAAACATGTCTGGAAGCAGCGCGACCACGGGAAAACTATGAAAGGAACTGGAACATACCGTTTGGAATCATTTATTAATTATTTATGGACAAAATATAATTTACATCAGTCTGTAATTCAGATAATTTTTAGGCCAGCAGAGAAGGCTTTGCAGGCCCTGACGGCCCACCACTGACAAAACCACTACAGGAAATAATATCCAAACAAAATACAATGAAAGGCCATCAAAGACAAGTCAGTTAACAGCCTCGCTGTAGTTTCTAAAGCAACTCTAATTTATGGCTTATGGGCAAATTCCTGAAAGCCAGGACCAAACATTCAGCTTTTAGACCACTAATTCTTCATTTGTCTGCAGCATCCACAGCTGCGTAAATCTCACAGCCACACATGACCTCAAAACCTCATGACCTCATGTGGGTTGCTGAAACACCTGTGTTGTGCTACTGTTTCTATCCCTTGTAGTTTATCACTTTGCTTCTTTTCTTGCAGGATCTCTGCAAACTGCTTGGTTTATGCTGTCCACTGCATGCAATGTCTACTGCATGACATTTTCTTTACTTCTGATAGTGATGGCATCACTCGTAGAGGCCTGTTGAGGATAGCGGGTGTTCTTATGTTTACTGAGATGGTATATGATAGTGGGTGTTGCTGTTGGGTGTTGTTACCTTTTGTAATTTTGTAATTTTTGCCATTTAAGTTTATGTGGGCTGCACGGTGGCACAGTGATTAGAGCTTTTACCTCACAGCAAGAATGTCCTGGGTTCAAATACCAGCCAGGCCCTTTCTGTGTGGAGTTTGCATGTTCTCCCCGTATGTACGTGGGTTCCCCTCAGGTACTCTGGCTTCCTGCCACAATCCAAAAACATGAATGTCAGGTCACAACTCCGCCATTGTGAGATGTGTGTCGTAGGGGAACAAGCTGCAGTACCAGTCGGTCATCATGGACTTTTTAGACTGGTGTGTGCACAACCACCTGTGCTTAAAAAAAAAACAGTAAGACGAGGGAGATGGTGATCGACTTCATGAGGAGGACATTACCACACCCACAGGTGAACATCCAGGAGGGGGGGGGAGGACATTGAATCAGTGGACAGTTTCAAGTACCTGGGTGTTCACCTCAACAATAAACTGGACTGGTCCCACAACACTGATACTCTGTACAAGAAGGGACAGAGTCGCCTCCACCTTCTGAGGAGACTGAGGTCCTTCGGAGTGTGCAGACCTCAGCTTAGGACCTTTTAAGACTCTGTGGTAGCCGCTGCTATCCACTATGCTTCCATCTGCTGGGCCCCGGGCAGCATAGAGCGGGACAGGAAGAGACTCACCGAGCTGGTCAGAAGGGCCAGCTCTGGACTCGGTAGAGGATGTGGGTGAGAGGAGGATGTTGGACAAGCTCACATTCATTAAGGACAACAGCTCTCATCCACTGCACTGAACGGTGGAGGAACGTATTCTTATTTGCTCCTTTCATCACCTTTTGCACCCTGCTGTGTGTTCTGCGAGCCTCTGCACCTGTAAAATTCTCAGCTGTGAGATTAATAAAGACTATTCTATTCTATTCTATTCTATTCTATTCTATTCTATTCTATTCTATTCTATTCTATTGTAATTGGTAACTCCAAAATTGCTCCTAGGTATGAATTTGAGTGTGCATGGTTGTCTCTCTCTATGTATTAACCCTGTGACAGACTGGTGAACTGTCCAGGGTGTCCTCCACCCTCACCCACAGCAGCTGGGATTGGCTCCAGGCCCCCTGACCCTGAAAAAGCCAATGTGGCTTTTAAAATGAATGAATGTAATCCTTGTCATATTTATTGTTTTTGCGTTTGTGTTTTTTGTTTTATTCTTAATTCCAAGCTTGCATCACCAACAAAACAAATTCCTCAAACCTGTTTCTGATTCTGATTCTGATCAATGTAGAATTTCTAACCATAATTACCTCCAATCAATGTTTGGTGAAAAGCTTTCGTGCCGTTCCAAGTGGGAGGAGGAATATCCTAGATTTAGATATTCAACTTCAGAAGATTCTGCATACTGCACTGTTTGTATTTAAGGATTTCAAGGATGGGAAGTAACATGCTGTCCGGACACACACACACACACACACGCACACACACACACACACACACACACACACACACACACACACACACACACACACACACACACACACACACACACACACACACACGTCATATGTACATTGGAATCACTTCTGTTTTAAATAATTCCATTAATTTTTGGTCTTGAATTTCATGGGTGGTGGACCTCAGGATTTCTAAAACTGTGGCTAGTATGACCCTGTGTCCGTCCACCCATCTTCTATTCTGCTCTATCTTGATCTGGGATCTGGGTCTCAGGGTGCTGGAGCCAAACCCACTTTCCTTTGGCCAAAAACAGATTACACTGGTTGAACAGGCTGCCAGTCCATCACAGAGCAAGCACAGACAGACAACCACAGATACTTTTTGATAATTTAGGGTCACAAATTGTCCTCACCTGGATTTTTTAACTGTGAGAGGAAACTGGAGTACCAGGAGGAAACTCACAAGCACACAGAGAGAACTCATAGAACAGCCTGGCCAGTATTTGAAATGTGTCAAATTTAGGCTTTGCCACAAGCAGAAGGGAAGGAGGCCACGTAGCGTTAAACTGGCAGGTTTCTCCCCAAAGTAGTCAAATTAACAAAGCACTTAAGAAATGAGGCTGGAGATGCAGTCACAAGGAAGAAAAGACAGGAAGGACTGTGACCTCAAAAGAACGCAGAGAAATAAAGAACTTCCTTATTGTTGTGCATGCAGATTTCACTTTCCCCCACATGAAGCACGTGTGTGTCTGCGCCTGTGCGACGGTTTAAACATGACAGCTTTCAGATGGACATTATAAAACCAGACAGACACACATTTTATCCTTCACCCTGTCACAACCTCAAGTCGCAGAGAGAGAGTTTCACAAATATTTGTCATCATCCATAGCTGGAGAATTCAGTCTTTTCTCATGTTGTACACTCTTTAAAAACAGTTTGAAAACCACAGTAGTAAGAAAGGGAAAGCATTTATTTAATTTTTTTTTGCAATGTCACAACAAAAATAAAACATACATTGCATAACAATGACGGTGCAGGGATATATACATCGATACTGATACCTGATGTTCCGAATCAGAATCAGAATCAGAATCAGAAACAGCTTTAATGGCAATGGCTCTGGCTTTCTTCACTCTCTACATGAAGGAAAAAATAGAAACAAACAGCAACAGGATAGAAGAGAAATATAAATAAATATAAACATTCTGAAAAACAGGAAGTCCCAATATTTGCAATAGTATGAACGTTTATAAAGAAAATAAAAGGAAAGAGACGGAGAGCACACAGAGTGAGCAAACAGGAGGATGATAACGGTAACACCAGCAGTCTTTAAGAGGAATACAACGGTACATATGCTTTATTCACATTTTATTTACAGTTCTAAATGATACATATTTTCTCTAAAAATAAACAGTGTGAGCTCTTGAGCAAAATATAAAAATATATACCGTACACAGTGCGTGGCATTTCATTATTAACTATAGTGAGCTCAGATTTGAGTGAGTTCAGCTGCCACACATGAAAAAAACCCATGACACTGATTTTGAAATTGTCTCTAAGACACGATGTTGAAAGCAGCATTCAAACTCCGGTCAACTGTTACCACATTGTTTGACTCCCTTTCACATTTCCGTTGTCACATCCTTTTGTCTTATCTGTCATCTGTGGCTGCCGTGGTATCAGAGAGACCTTTCTGTGCTCTGGCCTTCTGGAACTAAGTGTGTGGAGTACATACTTTCTTTCTGCTCCAACTTCACTGAGTCAGCACTACTCATGCTCTGCAGATTCATTATCGCTCTCAACTTTTGCCGGAAATCTCTCGAAGCAAAGTAGTAAATAAATGGATCGAGGCAGCTGTTCAGGCAGCTCAAACAGAGCGACAGCTTGTAGGCCGTGTAGACAGACTGCCCCCAGAAGAGTCTCAACACAGAGTGAACAAACAGGAGGATGTTGTTGGGTGCAAAGCAGAGCGTGAATACCAGGAGGACGACAAAGGCCAGACGAATAGCCTTCTCTTTCTGGGCTGTCTTGGAGTCGCTCGCCAGCTTGCGTATGACGTTGACGTAGCAGAACGTCGTGACACAGAAGGGGAAGAGAAAGAGCACAAACACCATGGTGAGGAGGAAGGCCGCCCAGGCCAGCGTGGAGGGGAGCATGTCTTTCTTCAGTACATCAAAACATGTGGTGATCCCAAGTTCAGGAACGTGATAGGTCAGGTCTGTGGTCATCAGAGGGTACAATACGCTGAGCACTAAACCCCACATCAGGAAGCAGCTGACGAAAGCGATGGACTTCCTCTTGGTGGACTGTCTGAAGCTCATTGGTCTCACAATGCCCAGGTAGCGGTCGATACTGATGGCCATCATGGTCAGAATGGAGCAGTACATATTGGTGTAGAAAACCAGCGTCAAGAATCTGAAAATGGAAGCAGAGGGAAAATTGTCTTTATTTTGTTTCTGTTGTGGAATAGCTGGCAAATAAACACATTAAAAAGCGAGCTGTGTGTTTTTTTAATACAGTTGAGAGAAGATTAGTTCCTCTGTTGTGTTGCTCCTTTCATTGCGTTGAAATGAAGACTGACAACAAGGAAGCATCTAGTACGGCTCTTATCGTGGACGGCGTCACGCAAAGTCACTAATTATGTGTCTTTTCTGTTCAATGCACAACACATCTGGAAAGACAGAGACTGCTGTCATGTTGAATATGCACTTTTGGCAATTTCAGTTTCCAGGACGCTTTTTCGCGTTTTCACACCGGCCCTGTTTGACTCAGACCAGAGATCACTTCAGGGACTTTCTAAGAAAATCCACTGAGCGAAAGCTCCCCTGAACTCTGACCCGGATCAAACAAGCAAACTCGGGTCCCCTTGAGTTGGTCTCGGTTCACTTGCTAGCGGAGTTTCGCAGGGGAGTAGCGAGAGGACGTGATGTGGAGCGCAGTGCATTGTGGGTGGCAAAACAGACAAAGCCAACAGTGCCAGTCAGAAGAAGCAGACACATCCAGAAAGACTTGGAAAATGTCTGGTGGGCAGACGTAAAGTGGTGAGGAAAAGCAGGCACTCGCTGGTAGATATCCTGGATGCCATCGCTTGAGAATCATTTCAGAAAAATTATCTTGTGGTTTGCACAGTATGTGGATCTGGCCATTTGTGCCCATGGGCAAGTTTAGTACTTACCAAACTAAAGATAACTTTGTTTTTACCTGCACATTCCAGTCTTTACACAGATACAATAAAACCCTTTTTGTTCTCCGTGAGTTTCAGAGGTGATGGAAGTTTTTCCAGGAGCCCATAGAGACAACTGGACGCTCATCGTCTGCTTACAGCCCTCCTCCCCTCAGGTCAGGTTTACCAGGTGAGAAAAGGAAGATCATTTCAATACTATTTGAGCTATATGATAGTATTGCTCTGTAATAATTTACTATTCGTCACAACTCTCTCATGTCTTTGTGGTAGAAAAGCTGTCATATTTTGTCCCCGTGGAAGTGAGGAAGGAGTTGGTTTTTTTTGTCCCTCACACTGAATAGAATGATCCCTCGACACTAGAGCCTGTTCATCCTGCATTGGTGAGTCTAAATCATTATAGTAAAAAATACCTGCACCAGCCTGGTCCCAGAGTCCAGTGATACCCTTGGAGTTGGTAGGAAACCTGAAAAGGCAGGGCGATGCCCAGAGCCAAGTCGGTTAACGTCAGATTAATCATGAAGATGATGGAGGGAGTCTTTGGCGAGGTACGAAAGAGGAGGAGCCACATGGACAGCCCGTTTCCCGCCAGGTTGATGGCGGTGACGATCATGTAGACGACAGAAATAATGATGCTGGTGTTTACATCCTGGAGCATGAGTAGCGTGTCGTTGTCCAGTTTGTTGCTGCTGGAATTCACAGCCATGATTGTAGAGGAAGGATCACTGAGTACCTGTACAACAAACGATTAGGAAACTTATGTAGATATATTTTACCCGCAAAATACAGACTCAGACCAAACAATAGGATGATACACTTTTCATGCAAGTGCTGTGATTTTGTCCACTGCATTGGAATGGAAAACACAAACGACACGGAAACTGCATCCTACCGCAGAAGAGAAAAAAGAAACAGATATGATCGTAGGTGATGCATGCAGACTTCAGTTGTGTTTGCAAAAGAGATTTGGCGCTAAGGTGTGAAACACAGTGAGACAGTTCACAACAGTTCTCTACAGTAAAGCTGGGTGCTGTTGTGTTGTGCATGGCAGCACACGTGTCGGGTGTGGTCTTCACACAGGAAAAAGACACGCTTGGCTTGTGGTACAAAGTGCCAACTGTCACTGTGGGCAACCCCCCCCCCGCAAGCTGCTTGTGATAAACTCTAAAACGGTGGTTTTCAAAGTTGTGCGCGGCTTCAGCAGCAGGAAAAACCTGAGGATCAGGGAGAAAACCCTCTCACAGCATGATTTTGTCCTTTGAGAAGAAATCAATTCAAAAAAGAATTGAGGGTATACAGCAA
Organism: Salarias fasciatus; assembly: GCF_902148845.1. NCBI lineage: Eukaryota > Metazoa > Chordata > Actinopteri > Blenniiformes > Blenniidae > Salarias > Salarias fasciatus. The sequence continues at coordinate 31,882,882 of NC_043760.1, read as the reverse complement.
ACCTGCCAGTCATTTGGAAACTGAATTCTTTGGAAGGCCCCAGAGTCCATAATAATGTAAAACAACACTAATGTAAGAGATCTGCTTCATTTCTGCACGTTAACCAATAAATCCAGACTCACCAGAGAGAAATTACAGTTCTATTTAAAGTAAATGTAAATATATTCATAGCAGAAAAGAGCTCATCCTCCCACACTTTAAAAAAAACTGTTCAACACATGAACTTAGAGATGAAGCAGAATTTCATTTTCCTGTGATTTACAGTAACAGAGAAAAACGGTTTGAGCACTTTCAGTCACACGTGGTGTGCACGGCAGTGTTGGAGGAAGCACCCACACACCAAACAGGTGAAATGCACACACAACTGAACCTGAGAGTTATGCAATAGAAAGTGCATTATTTACCACACCAGTGGCTGAATTTACACAGCGTGGCTTTAAAAAGCACAGCTTTAGTGACAAGTTCTAACAAACATGAACTACGCTTTTCATATAATGTTCTTAAATCCTATAGTGGTTTCTATAAATATTCCTTTTTCCATTCTGATAGATGTTTGTTGTGCTGTTATTATGTGGTAAATGAGTTCTAAGCATCCTCACAATGTGATGTTTTTACATTTCTAAATAACATTTCACGCCGACTTCATTTGGATGTCAGGTTGTTGCTTCTGTGTGGAAATCAGGATCATTTTTGTCTTTATGTTTCAACATGTGATGCTAACTTATGGAATCCAAATCGGAACTAAACTATTTCCCAACAAAGGAAAACAACAAAACAAATTAATGAACAAAACGTCAAAGAAATATCTAAAATATGAAAATATGAAGAGGTTAGACACATGGTGACGTTGCAAGTAATTTATAGGTATTATCATATCCTAACTGGGAACAAGCAGTACTGATCATAGAGTTGAGGTAAGGAGCTTTATGGACTCACCTGGAGACAACAGAAGGAGACGGAGGCTGGGAGGCATGTGAGCGTCAGTTGTAGATGGAAGCAAAGATACTGTGTCTGAGTCAGGCGGCAAAGGAAATGGGCTTTGAACCTTTTACAGTGCTAGAGAGGGGAAATGGATCATGTGACAATCTTCATCCTCCTAACTGCTGTAACCGCCACACCATTCGATCGAGCCTTGGAAGTGACACTGAAGACCAAGACATGCTTGAATCTCCCCTCATGTTCACCGGCGTGGAGAGAACACACATCCACTCGTCACTCATCACAGCCGCCATGTGCCACCGTCTGTTTCCTCCTCGTGTAATTCAGTCATTACCTCTACAGAAACTGACTTTCTACAATGACGGATTAACTACACCGTGGGAGAGCTGACAGGAAATGGAGGTGTAACGACACAGCACAACTCTGTTGAATTATTTCATCTGGGAATTCCCACCTTATGAGGTGTGGCTTTCACTTTTACTGTTCATCTGTGACTTAAAAAAGAAGAATAGAGAATAGAGAAGCAAGATGAATTATTTGAGGAGAGTACCTCTATCTGAATTTCAGTATTTTTCAACAACTGTACTTCAACTTGCCCAATCAGTGGCAGATGGGAAGCTCCTTCACAAACAGAGCTTGGAGTTACACTAACTCGTTAAATTTGATGTAAGCTACCTACATTTCTCTAAGTCTAAGTTAATCAGATCAAAAATATATGAAACCAAATTCAAATTTATATTAAGTTAGTCTATTTGGCATTACAAAGAGGCCTTTTTGTTCCCTTTTCATTTCTAGATCAAAATTATAAGCAAAAATATACACGTTGACTAAGAAATCAGTCATCTAATCAGAACGCACATCTTCAGACGTGAGTATTATCCAGGTCAATTTACATAAACAAGTCTGAGAACAAGATCATCCTTCCACTTTCAGACCATGCGGTGCAGACACACCATCTCCTGCCTCTTGTAAACATACAGTGCATATCGCACGCTCATCCCAAAGTGAACACGGAAGGGATATTTAGCGAAGTGAGAGCGCTTGACTTCACCCATTCACGGGATTTGCAGCATGTGTGTGTTGTTATGCGACTGGCTTCCTGTTGATTGTCATACTTCTGCTTTATCTGGGTAAAAGTCTAACAGTCGAGTTTGTTGTGAAAAAAGGGGGAAAACTGTCCAGGTTGAATAAAAAAACAAACACGATTCCACTTAACAGTAAAGTGGTATTAAAAACACTTCAAATAAAATAAGTGAGTGTGATTGAAAGAATTGGCTCACATTCAAATTGCTCCAAAAAGCCACAAACACGGCTTGACATATTTGCATATTTATGTATCTGCCATGAGTATTTTTTTTAAAGGACACATCTGTGTTGTCACTCTTTTTTACTCAACCCTGCAGCTCACTACACCCTGTCCTCCAGCATGAGTATCAATACAACTACCATGAAGCAGTGCTTTCAGGATGACCTGAGGAAGGGAGGGGCGTCGTCACACATTAAACAAATGACTTATTAAAACATTTCTCAGCATAAATGACTCATTTCTGCCATTTCATGATGTGTAATATGTTGGAATCAAACAGTGACTCACCCAGACGGTAAAAGAAGAATTACTGACACACTGTAAAACTCCCTTATCACAGAAGAAGAGCTTTATTTTCTCACGACTTTGGGAAAACAATGATACAAGAGGTACTACACACAAGTCGGGTCATGTGCAAAAAGTCATACAAGGCTCCTTATATTATTTTATGAATATTTGCAGCTTGTCCATTGTATCCTTCCTCACTGCAGTTATAGAAAACCACGCAAACAGCATAGAAAAGTCACCAATAATCCAAACTGATGTCATATTTGCAGCTTCACATAATGCTTTATAGAAATGTAGAGAGTGTGTTCTTCCCGGCTCATGAGTGACTATGTAAAGCTTCACTCACAAAAAATGTATTTCTTCTGTATGAAACCTTAAAATAAGATAAACTGTAGTAAGACACATCACTCTGCAAAACAAAGATGAAACAGTTCACACAAAACAAATGGTCTCAGTAGGTCTTCTTAACACACATACACTTCCCATTCTTACATTTTCTACATCCATCGTCTAGAAGTGCTGCTTGCTTATTTTCCAGATTTATTAAAATATGTAGGATCAATAAAAACACCCAGGTTCAGCAAACGCTATAAAGGTTTACAAAGAGGAAGAGGTCTTGGTTTCAAACGGTCACTATTGAGCTGCCTCTTAGATAAACTACGAGCTGAATGGATGAGCAACACTGGAGTTGATGAGAGTGAAAAGCTCAGGTAGTAATTTCATTAAAACATCAAAACTTCAGTGATCGGAACAGATAAAGTGCATGAAATACAACAGAAGACTAGAAAAACACCCAGTTGGATTGTTGTGCTCTAAGTCTGGTAAATAATACAGTTAGCTCACAATATTTCAGACCTTCATGCTCCCGCAAAACAAAAACTGAGCAGGACCGAAAGCTCTGAACTCTATTACACCGACGTACAGATGAAACGACTGTTTGCTTCTGAAGCATCCTTCTTCCTCTGCGGGGCGTATTTCATCTCGAAAGCCCAGCGATAACCGTTCCGACCCGTCACCGCCGAATTCCTCTGACATGCTGAATAATTCATCTGCACCTCACTGCTCATCTTTGCCTTTTTCGAACGCCTTGTCCAGCCCCGTTGCCATGGCGACCACGTCGTAGCAGTGCTCGGCCCGGGGCTCGGGCGAGTGGCCCACGGGCACGCAGTCGTAGCCTTTGCCCGCCGAGCTCATGCGCTTCCGGTTGCGCGCGCCCGGCTGGTAGAGCTGCATGGCCGGGCGGTCCTGCAGGGGGGCGAGAGAGCGGCGACATGGGAGACACAGGCAGCACACACTGTCAACACACACACTCACATGTGTGCCCTTTGTCTATTCATCCCCTCACGTGCCTTCCACCCCCCACCCCCAGGAATCCACACAACGAACGTCTGTTTCAGCGTCCAGCGCATCTGTTTGCTGTGCTTCATGTGTCCGTCTGTGTTTCGTGGTTCGTGTGCGCCACCGTCCTCCGTCCTGTCAGTAGATAATTCATCTATAATCGTCGATGGTTTTCTGTCTCTTCATTCCCTCCAGGAAAACTGTTTGTGTCTCCGGGTTTTTGTTGTTCTTTTCCTCCAACCCTCAATCCCTATTCCTTCATCAGTAAAAGCTGACTAACTGTGTGTACTCGTGAGAGAATGAGCCACCTGACTAAATCTGAACTGAGTAGTAATTATTCAGAGCGATATCAGACGTTGTGTAGGTGGAACAACTGAAAGCTACACATATCAGGAAGGCGGCTCTGGGTGCACGGCTTTGAACCGATCTGTACTTTCATATCACAGTAAAACGCCAATGTTCCAACACCAAACACAAATATAAACTAAACCTATGTTGACCGTTGTCATGACATCTCATGTTTTCTACACTATAAATATATTTTTAAGATTCATATATTGTTACACTTTTGTCAAATTAAGATATGCAGAAAGAGCTGCTCAGGTTATCCTTCAGCCTCATGAACAATAAACCTCTTCTCGAATACACACCATCATCACTGCATTATTGATTTATTGCTGTCTATCGTCCTGCACTGCTGTAATCTGTATTAGTATGTTTTATTCTTTAACTTTTATGCCTATGTTTGCTTTTGTTCTACAAAAACAAATTTGGTTTCCATGTGAAAGCATGAAAATGACAATTTTGAACCTCCAAAGGACAATTTTTGTTTTAATGCTTTCTCATAATCACTTCTTTAAACACCGCCGAAAAAGAAAGAAACAAAAACATAAAATGCATAACATAAAATATATATAAATAAGTGAATCTGTTTCCAAGAAAGCAAAGAATTGTAATATTTGCTGAATATAGTGGGTAGCAAAGAATTAAACAACCAAAACTTCTCCAATTTTTTGGGATACATTTATATTTCATTCAAAGTTTAATGTGCATGTGCCCACTTACTTGAAATGTTTGACCCTATTAAGAGCAGACCATGGTTACCTGATGCTTTTCTATTCAGAATTTATTATTCTGAATTCAATAATTTAGAATTAAAGTGAGTGTTTACACGGCAACATTACCTCTGAATTGAGGTTTACATGGAAAACATGTTTATTCGCCTTCATTTTATTAAGGTTAAGATCTGGGGGTTGTGAAGGGTCCTGACTGGACATCTACGGGAAGTAAACAAACTCCACTTCCTGCTTCTTATTCATTCTCACTTTCTCGTGAATTTTGATGCTGCCCCTAAAAAGGTCTGCATTTCCATGCTTTTCATCCAGTCTTTCTGCTACATCCATTTCTTCTAATGTGTCTGTTCCAGTCCAGCGCTCACTTTGGGCCGTCATCTTGGAATATACGCATCTCCAGAAACATGCAGAACGACTGGAATGAACTTAAAGTGGAAAAGGTTTTCTGCGCTGCAGAACTGAGCGCTTCAAGAGGTCGTTCATCCCCTCAGCATTCAGGCTGTATAACAGATGTGCCTGAGCCAAACTAAGTACAATCCGAGCACTTGTATTTATTGTACTGTTGTTATTTATTTGCATGTGAGTGATCTGTGTGCTGCTGGACACCGGAATTTCTCCCTTGGGAGATTAATAAAGTTTTTATCTATCTATCTATCATAATTGAGGAATTATTTAATTCACCTTTAAAATCAGACACTTTATTTGGAGTTCAGTGTAATTCAGAATAATCACTATTATTCAGAATTAGGTGTTTACAAGGTCATTTTAAAGTGGAATTAACTTATATTCCGAATTGCAGGGGAATTAAAACTCTCATGGAAACTTGGCCAGCATATAAAAGGGAAGTGATTTTACACAACAGCGGGTTCTTTTCAGGTTATTGCGAAGTGAACATTGGGAAAATGTGTTCTTTCTTGGAAAGGATGTTACACAAGTCTGATATTCTCCTTCAAACGCTTTCAATGATGTGGTCAAGTCTGAAAATGAGTGAAAACCAAGAGATCCAGACTTTGAGAAGATCCCCTGTGAGGAAACAAATCCATTTCTGAATTGTATTTGTAAAACTTTCCATCTGCAATATTTTCAGTCTGTCAAAAACAGTGAGATGTGTGCATCAAGGGAGACACAGCTCCTGATTCGCTGCTCCCCATCTCATGCTCACCTTCTCGCTCACCTTGTTTCGGAGGCGCTCCTTCCTGCTGCCCAGCTCCTCTCGCTCCTCCTTGCCCAGCTTGTCCCCGCCCTCGGGGCAGTAGGAGTAGTGGTGGTGCCCCTCCTTCTTGGCCCGGTCCTGGCAGTAACCCTTCCCCCATTTAGTCTCCTCTTTCCGCCGCATGAACTTGTCGAACTCGTAGTGGTGCCGCTGGCGCTTCCTGTCCTCATCCTTCCCCCGGTGCTCCTTGTCTCTCTGTCTGCGGCCATGCTGCTCCCGCTGCTCCTTGTCGCTCTCAGCCTGCCCTCTAGTGGCCACAGTGGAGATTACAGGTTAGAATAGAGGTGTGTCTGGAAAAAATCTCAACATCATTCAATTCAAACAGTGATTCACTGCAATTCTGCACACATTCAAATATCCTTTTTTTGTGTATGCTTTTTTTTATTTATTTCTAAGCCTTACAAGATCAAAGTATTAAGAATAAGAGTTAAAAAAAAAGGTCTTTCAGTTTCCCCATCATAAATCTAAAATATCTGGTATTTTCTTTCTTACTGGTTTCCCAATTTCAAGGTTTCTGGAATGTAACTGTAAAACTTCATCCTAATTCCTACGGTGACAATAGAAGTTTATGAACTGAAAAAATAGGTACACAAAATTTTATTCAAAAAAATACTTCCCGATCTGTGTGACCTACTCCACTGGGAGATTAAAAAAAAACATACAGAAAAAATATGCCTGTGTCAAAGTTGCAGCAGTTAAAGCTAACATATGTCATACAGATCAAAAGAGATCAGTAGCGAAGAATAAATGTTGTAGTTTACGTTTTAAAACCTATTCCTTTTTTTCTCATCAGGCTCAGGATTAAATACTGTGATGTCTACATTTTGTGTCAGTTCTGTTTCAGTCGGTACACAGTAAAAACTAAGAAAGTATGTCTTCCCTTTACATTTTCCTCCCTAAAAGCCACACGCACACACACACACACACACACACACACACACACACACACACACACACACACACACACACACACACACACACACGCAGTCTCGTATTTCTATCCTTGTGGGGACCGTCCATTGACTCCCATTCATGTCTAGCCCCTAACCCTGACCCTTACCCTAACCCTAACCCACACCACAACAAAGCCTAACCCTAAAGAAATGTTTTTGCACTTTTACTTTTTTCAGTAACAACAACATGGTCAAGAAAACACTGTTTCTCCTACTTAGGACCGGAAAAAGGTCCCCACAAGGCACGTCGTTCCAAGTTTTGCTATCCTTGTGGGGACATTTGGCCCCGACAAGGATAGAAATACGAGAACACACACACACACACACACACACACACACACACACACACACACACACACACACACACACACACACACACACACACACACACAAACACACACCTTTCCACTCTATCAGTGCTGCTCTCACATTGTAACCCAGAGGAAACGTGTGCAGCGAGAGTGAAACATGTCAGAGTTCTTACTTTTCCTTTGAGTCCTTTGACTTCATTTGTCCTCCCTTCTCCCATTTCCCTCTCTCCGTCTCTCCAGCGTCACTTTTGTCCTTCATTCGGTCTGAGTCCACGTCCTCATCCCTGTCACTCTTCTTCAGGAGCTGAAAGTGCAGATAATACTCCTTGTACCACTCAAACAGGCAGAACAACCTGCTATCAGTCAGAGACACTGATCTTCTCAGGATTACCTTGATCTTAATGTCTTTATCGGATAATTTCTTTTGCTTCTCGGCCTCTTTTCTCTTGCGTCGCTCCTCTTCTCTCCGCTTTCTCTTTTCTTCCTCTCTCTGCCGTTTCTTTTCTAGTTCCCTCCTCCTCCTCTCCTCTCTTTTCTCTTCTCTTATCCTCTGTTAGGAAAAATTACAGCGAATATTCATATTTTCCAATAGATGTGTAGTTTCTCGTCCCAAAGGGAACTTCAGTGTTTCATACCTGTTTCTCTATTTTCTTGTTTTTGATGTACTCCAGCAGCGGTGTTGTTCTTTTTGCTGAAATCAAACGGGCAGAAAAGAAGAGCTTCGTTGAGTTAGGGAGTTAATCTTTATTGATAATAAAGAGGGTAATAAAGTGTCTGTGTGCTGCAGCACCTATGAGCTCTCTGGTTTTGGCCTCGATCTCCCCCAGCAGAGTCTCTGGGTTGGCCATCGACTTCTCCTCATCGCAGGAGTAATTCTCCAAAAACCGTTTATATTCTGGATCTGAAGAAGAGTCACAACCAGAATACAGTCCATTTACACCAGATTATGAATATGTAATGTCTACTTATTCAATAAATATCATGTAGTTACAAGCCAAAAATCAGGTTAACCGTCAGTAAAACAGTATATCTGAATACCTTCCTCAATGCTTCCAGCCTTAGCATCTTTCTTTTTTAGCTTCTTCTTGGAAATCTTCTGGAAGGGAGCAAACTCGACCACAGCAGGATACTCCTGGCCTGAGTGAATATAGAAATAGAAAGCAGTCAACACGCTAACATGTGATCTGAATTGATCTGTTTGTCTACTGAATTTGACCTGAAACTGCAAAGCAAACAATATTTTCTTATATATTTTCAATATACTGTTGCTGAAGTGTGTCAACATTCAAGGCCACTAATGACAAAATTATCTGAAATTAAAGAAGTTCTGCCTTTGTTGTCGATGAAGACGTAGCCATCAAACCGGTCCCTGAACAGCAGGATGTCTTCAGGGTTTTTAAAGTTAATGTATGCTCTGCAGAACAGGTGAGGATAGAGGCTGCAAACACAAACACAAACACGTCATAAACAAGTCATTTCAATCATAGGTTTACTGTGAAAGTCACCGTACCTCTGATCTGCTGGGAAGAACTCAAAGTAGTCGTACGATGGCAGCGGACTGAGCTGCTCCTCCAGCTGATCCTTTGACAGGTTCGGAGGGAGCCGTCGAATCACCACCTGGAAACAGTTTACTGAAGTGAGTCCTGTAAATCTGAGTATCCTGAAAGAAAAAACTGTTCTCAGGTCTCAAAAGAGACATATGGAGTCTGTACCAGCTTCCTTCTACTGGTGCCGAGGAAGTGTGCGAAACAAAAGCATAGGTCTCCGACCTTCTTTAATCTAAAAAAAAACAATTTCTCCCAGTTCCAAACATACGTTCGGTATAAAATGTTGAGAAAAAAAGATGTTTTCACATAAGCCTTTTAAATGAATCAGTTCAGGAACTTTGCCTGTTTTTTTAGCTTCAACACTGCAAGAAGTCAGAAGATCCTGAGTATCTGAAGATGGCAGGAGTACTGAAAGTGGTTTCACTCACTTTTATCCCTTTAAAACACATTCAGAAATAGTACACAATTCACATAAGTACTGGTGCTGTTTCAGGTACTTCTGAGCACATCCATAGATAATGTTTGACATCCAAAAAATGAACTTAAATATGATTTATTGGAAGCTTTGAAACGTCATATCAAATAGAGGATAACCTTTTAAAAAGACACTTTCAAAAATACCTTTTTTACTTAAATTTTTAATAACCAAAATATGTATTAATTCACTTAAATCTATTCATTTTACTTACATTTTTTCAATTATAGTCATTATCTTGGGATACTTTATAAAGATGTAATTGTCTTTGTCCTTTTTCTAATTTTTATTGTTTTATCTGTTTCTTAATCTTGGTTTGATCTAGTTTTTAATATTGGTTATATTTTCTTCATCATATTCCCTGATTTTTAACCCAGGTATTATTTAGTGTTTGACATCAGTTTCACCTAATCTACTCCTTTGCTTAATCTTAAAAAAAAAAAAAAAATTTCCTCTATTTGTGTTTTCTGGTTCCAAAATAGTAACTGAAAATCATTTTTTTTCCTAATGTACCAAAGTCACACATATTTCATGATTTATTGCTAAAAAATGTAAACAGTGACAAATATCCGTTGATAACTTGTCATTCTGTCAAATATTACTGGCAACAAAGCTCGCTAAACATGTCCCGATGTTTCTATTCCCACTTTATTTCACGTCTCCATCTTTTATATCTCCTATCATTGATCTTGTGCTCAGTCTGAAAGTAAAAATAATAATAATTTCCGAACTGAAACACAGTGTTTGCATCACGAAGTGTCGTGTCTTTGAATTATTTGGACACATCCTGCACACTGTCTCACCAGCATTGTTTCACCAGGAGAAAATGACAAAGCAGCAGTTACATAAACTGAAACAATCGAGTGTATTTTGACCAGTGCGCGATGCGAGGTGGATGTCGTGAAGTGTGTGTGTGTGTGTGTGTGTGTGTGTGTGCATTGCTTTAACAGATGACAGCAGTGTGTGGAGCAGGATGAAGGTGGAGCAGGCAGCAGTTTGCTGTCCATGGTGCTGAAACCTCCTCCTCCTGCTCCCAAGGTGAAATACAAACAGACACGAGGTGGATCCGCGCTGCCGCTGTCCGCGGTGCTGAACCCTCCTCTCCTCCTCCTCCTTCCTCCTCCTCCTCCTCATCATTCCTCCATGTCTGCTCTGTAAACAATGCGACACGGCCCCGCCGCCCGGGTCACCCACCTTCGTGAACACCTCCTTCTTCTCCTCCTTCTGCTTGAGGCTCCCCGGAGTGTTCTCCTGCTCTCTGGGGATGTCCCTGAACTGGATCTCCACCACTCCCTTCTCCTTGCCCATGGGCGCCTGGTCCTTTTCAGACCTCATTTCTCTCCATCTCCCTCTTCTCGTCCTCTCGTGAAACCAGCGTGTTCGCGCGAGAGTCTGTTAATACCGCGAGAATGGAGGTTAACCCCTTCACTGCCCCACTTACTGGGTTTGTTTCGAGTCTACTGCTGCAGCATTGTCCCGAAACTCTCTGTAACTGTCAGAGCTTAAATATTACTGGCACACACACACACACGCACACGCACACACTGGTGTGTGAGGTGATACCACTGACCACTGCTTCACCATGTGGCCTCAGACCTATACAGGGACTTTACTTTAACAGTATGTGCAAATAAAGTAAAAATAAATGAATGCATAATTGAACAAATATGTCAGAAAATACTTTCTTAAAGATAGGAAGAAGCCACAAAATTAAATGTGTGTGCAAAAATACACTGATTAAAACAGAGTCCTGTGGAATTCATTGAGACTGATACCATAATAATGTAGCTTTCTGAGTGTTTTTAGTGGTAAATAGCTGTGATCACTGTAAAGACAAGCTGATGCTGATGTTAATTATGGGTAAAAGTTAACTATAACCTTAAAAAGGTATCTAATATTTGATGGCCTCATCCCCCAAAAGCGCAAAGCATCAGTTTTGAGTTGGATGCAATGTGCTTCTGCAGCTTTTAAATAATTCTTCGTGACAAATAACGAGAAAGGACATTTAACAAGATGTTCTCCACTTGATTTATTGTCAAGTGTTTTCACCAGAAGCCTGTCCTCCACCGCCGCGCCATTGCTGCGTAAAACAAGGATACCAAACAATTCAATAAAATTTCAAAAATAAAACTGACTTCCATGCTTTTTTTTCTTTTTTTTTTTTTTGTGCAAGTTTCCCCAGTGCCATGCAGCTATGGTCCGGATTCGTCGGTGCAGCTGTGCAGGTTTTCAGAGGAGACGCAGGGCTTGGTGCTGCTGGGACTGGCACAGGACGACTTCCAGCCGGCGGGAGCGCAGCTGTCCGCGGAGCTCCACGACTCCAGCTGGGAGGAGGACTGGCTCACGGACCGCCCGTGGACATCTCTGCAGGGAACTGGGGGCAGACAGGGTCCACAAAGACTGGCGCTGAATACGAGGCTCTGCCTGGAATGCATCTGACATAATCTTTAAAGTGGTTTCCTCTGTCCTTTAAAAGCCAGATCCGTGCGTCTTTTTTTTTTTTTTTTTTTTCAGACGCAAGAAATTGGATTTTTTTTTAAAGCGCATGCACCGGCTGAGGTGAAGCTCACCACGCAGGAAGGTTTGCTTGCGCCGGGGTCTCTCCGGTGTGGACAGGACGCTCTTCAGGCTGGGGACAAACGTGGAGCAGGTGTCCAGGTCCCGGCAGACCGCGTCATGGCTGTAAACACCGGTGGAGGCAGAGGGAGCGCAGCCCATCTCTCTCTCCAGATGTTACCGGAGCTGCTCTCCATTGAGCTCAGGGTCCAGAGGGACACACTCTGCATCTGGCTCCAGAGAGAGGGGTGGATGATGGAGAGTTCACTCCTCCCCTGTGTCACCCTCATATTACACTGCAGCTGACTGATGCTATTGAGACACTTTTATAAAGTGGAGAGTTTGTCCAACATCTACAGTGTGTGGATTTCAGCGTGAACAAACTGCTTCTGTCCTTTTGCATCAAAAACAAAGTTACATTTTTATTGACCTATTTCATGGAATGACCACCTTATAGTAATCAGTACAAATGGCTGAATGATTTTACACAATTTTATATTGAAACAGTCCCTTTAATTAAGCCTACATAACTATCAGTCAACATAAACCTTTATTGTCATGACTTATGTCATTGCAATCAAGGAAATTTAGTAAGAAATATAAAGAACATCTCTAAGAAATGCTACTGTTGCAGATCTGCATGAGTGCAGAAATCCCAGTCAAACAGTGTTATAAAGCAGGTGTTGAAGACAGATCAGTGGTAACAGCAGTGATGATACATGGAGTCTTGATCATTTAGTGTATCTGGGATTAGATGAAGTGTCAGAATAATCTGAGAAAATAATCTCAGCTAAATTCATAAATTTTGGAGGCAAATTCACACTAATTGATGATTTGTATTTTCCTGATTCACTTTGATTTTTTTATGGTTTTAACACCTGTTTTCTAAAGTGCTAGTTCCTAAGTGGAGCAGTGGTCATCTTCAGGATAGCAATGTGAGGCTGCTGGTTCAAATCCCATTCTCTAAAAAACAAACGCAGTTGGCAAATTTAGTAAATAAAGCAGTTTATTTTGATTAAGACAAAAACAAAATTCTAACTTTTTTAAAGACAAAATGCAGAGTTTATTGTAGGAATATGAAAAGTGTCTTTTTTCCCCTCTTCCAACAAAACTGCTTGAATTCAGCTGGCTCTCGATTCACGGTGAAAATCCACAGGCTTAGCGACACAGAGGGTCCTGCCACGGGCAGCGAGAAGTGACGATACTGCAGTCTTTAACGTGTGAGGTGTGTGGCTGTGTTTGCTCGTTCTACCCAGTGTCAGAGGGTCACATGTTCGCAGTGTTAAAGCCCAAGGTTCAGAGCTGAGCGCAACACTCAACCCTGTAACAAAGGCACGTGACAATTCCCCCTTTAAAGTGCATTCTTGCTAATTCAAGGTTATACAACAGTGCTGTATACACACTCACACACACACTGGCTCATGTACACAGAGTTCACACTTGCATCTTTTATGTTTTTGTCATTTCGCTTCAGCAACCAGATAATGCACAAGAGGGGAATCCACAGAAAACCTTTGGTGGAGGACGGCTGCTAAAGGTTTTGAGTTCGTCGTCATCCTCGGGCTTCCGTGCGCGCTGTGACGGCCTGCTGCACCTCCGCGCGCTCGGATTACGTGCTGGTGTCCGATAACGTGTCTAGCATCACGTCGTTCTCATACATGTCGCACTCCAAGGTTAAGGAGAGGCGGAGGGGCGTCTCCAGCATCATCTTGTCTTGGTTGGACAGCGGCGGCTCCAGCGACGTGATGCTGGTGTCCTCTAGTCTGGACGTGGCGAGGTGGTCAGCGGACTCCGACGTGTTCAGCATCTTCATCAGCGCTGGAGTGTTCAAGCTGCCTCGCACCTTGTCGTTGATGTCTGTGCCTTGGTGGAAGCAAAGCAGTGTTTTACTCCCTCTGGCGCCACACAGTCAGCACTGGATGCCTCATGCAATATGGCTTCTGTCCGCTGAAAATAAATACTGAAAGTTAAAACCAACCTATATAGGCATCGGTGTCACCAATGTACATCTCAATGCAGTGGCCGAGCATCGTCACAGAGAAAGTGTCGTCCCTTTTCAGTCCCAGTGCCTGAAACAGAAAACCAACATCAGTCTGTTTTCACTAAACGCAAAAACAAACTAAAGAAAGAGGCGAGGAAGCCGTGGCGATCTCTGAACACACACCGTATGAAAGTAGTCTATCGCACTTTCAAAGTCGCCCATGAGGCTGTGCACGTATCCTATCGCCGAGTAGGTGGAGGCATGCTGGGGGATCAACACCAGCGCCTGCCGGTGGTACTCCAGGGCCTGATCGTACTTTCTACAAAAGAACAAAATGAAACATCCATCCGATCATTAACAGTCAACAGCACGTTTCAGATGATTAACTTTGACCATGGTGACAGTCAAACATTTCTTCCCCACTTCCAGAACTATACTGGCTAATTTAATGTAAAGAAGTACACGTTGAAAAAACAACTTTCATCTTGAAATAAATGCAGTATTACAGTGAGTAATACTGCATTTGGAGTAATTCCCACTGAGACCTTGAGCAATGCTTTAATTGAGTTTGAAATGACCTTTACCTGAGCTGAGAAACTAATAATCTAACATTTCTGGGCGTTAGGGACAAAAACCCACGAGGCGTGCGTGTGTGTGTGTTAGTGTTTGTGTGTGAGAGAGTGACGTACACGTGCTCAAACAGAATGAAGCACAAAGAGTGGTATGTTTATCCTGAGAGAGCTGAACAGACCAACAGAAGGTGGACATCAACAAAGTCTTTCGTGACCTGACAGATATGATTTATACACACTATAAACCAAAGAGTAAAAAGACTCTCTCAAAAGATTCTTCCATTTCTTCACACTTACTTCAGTTTCCGACACACATGACCCAGGTTGTTCAACAAAGGCTCCCACTTGTCCACAGTCACCTTCAATTCAACAGGAAAAAAAAAGAAAAAACACCTGATGAGGAAAAATGTGGCGCTTCCTTACAGAACTGTTCATGTTTTCAGTCCATATATGAACAATGACCTCATTCCCGATGGCTTTAATCTTCTCCATGGCGTCCAGGAACAGCTTTTCTGCTGTTTTCCAGCTGAAAGTGTAAAAGACAGAAACATGTACTGTCCAGGTGTAACAGTCTGTCATAATGTAATACACAAGGAACTTCTGTTTCCTTCTGTATGTATTCAGACGTTTCATGTTTGCCAAGTGTCAGGCCCGGATTTTAAGTATAAAATTTGGAGTCACTTTCAATTTCAATTCTCAACATTTAAACTCTGGGGCTCATTTGGACAACATCTTTAAAACAGCTTCAGGTTGTTCTACTCAGGCCTCATAAGTTCATCCCTGGTAGCAGCTTCACTGAGGCAGTAGCAGGACTTTACAGCCAACTGTTAGACCGAGAAACAGCTGCAAGAGCAAAATGCTTGAAGAAAAAGCAGCTGCTTTTCTTTGCCAAACAAGTAATTCAGGGTATTATGTTTCACTGTTGACAGCTGCTGGTTACTGTGACAGATATCTCAAAACGGACTTCTTATGCCATTAAAACCAGTTTTGACTATTTCCGGGTGGCTTGAATCCATGTTTGTGTTTCATGTTTTAGGAAAAGATTGATCTGTGTGTATCGTCTCTTTGAGGCTCCGTACTCACTCTCCATTCTGAAAAGCAACCACAGCCACCTCGTGAATGACGAACGGGTCCTCTGGAGCGATGCTGAGGGCCTGGCTGAAGAAGCGTTCTGCCAGTTTGGAGTTGTTTGTCAGACCGTACTCCAGGCCGATGTACAGCATGGGCAGGTGACACCTGGGGGAGGGGTGGGGGTGGGGGAAATGGGGGAAACATGGAGGAAAACAGCTCTGAGAGCGTGACACCAGCTGACATTCAGTTTGTTCTGAGAAAGGTTCGAGCATTTTAACGCAGACAGTGATTCAAGGTCTGATTCTTTATGTTAACATACCGATATTTAACTGACAGTCTAATCAAACGATGTATTCCTCATCTTTATCCTGAAGTGTAAAAGGATGAAGTCACTTTACAGAGAGTGAACCCCAGTGAGACCCGGCTGTGTTACACAAGTAACACAAAGATTTAAATGAAGCGAGTTTCTCCGCGTCTGCAGCCATCTTGGATATCATGTCACCGGAGGGAGAGCCTGAGTATGGTTGCAGGTACAATCTGTGAAGGGGCGCACCGCAGGACCTTCTGGTCTCTGAGCCGTACATGGCCCTCAAAACAAATGAATACAATAAATAAAACCTTGGAGGGAAAAAACATAGACGAGCAATCTCATCTCTGTGATCAAATTGATATTAACACATATATCTGAGCCAGGATTAGTGTCAGTGAACGCAACATAAGTGGACCGACATCAGTGTGACGGCAGGTGGAGATGTGTTATCTGTCATTTTCATCAGTATCCTCAACATTTCTGTCAATAATTGGTTAAAAGCCTTATGCTGGAGCCGCCATGACAACAAGCTTAGCAGCCAGTGGCGTCTCGGCTGTCCAGTTCTAAACATGGCAGCACCCTGACAGTCGGACTACTCTCTCTTTGGAACATTTTTTGTTTTGTAATTTCACCTTCCTATGTGACATTTTTTTGCATTATATGTCCTGTTTTGTTCCATTTGATCATAAATCAGGAAGCTTTTGCACATTTCTGTTCCCCTTTAAAAAGCTGTTGTCGGAGGAGTGTTGAAACAAATCTACCATCTCCGTTGTGCACCGTTAGCAGCGGCTACAGAGTATTCAGACTGACATGTGGCGCCCTATGACCCAGATCCCTTCATGAAGCAGCAACTGAAACTACTCGGGATATTTTTCAATCGAAGTCTATTCTATTCAGGACTTACTCTCTCACGTCATGGAAGAAACACATTTACATGTCTAAGGCGTGAAGCACTCTGCGACACATCGGTCTCTATACCTACCCTTTCATGAGTTGTGCAGCAGTGAAGTAGGCAGCCATAGCTTGGTCATGTTCACTCTCCACTGCAAATGAATGGCCGTAGGCAATCCAGGCGGGGCCGTAAGTCCTCTCCAGGGTGGTGGCTTTGCTGCAACAGATGTTCAGCATGTTGAGGATGCGGTAAGAAGCGTGATGCGGTTCATCTTGGAAATGTAAACACACACCTCAGATATCGCCGGGCATGTTCGTTTTTATGGCCGACCATGAGATAGTAGCATCCAACAGCAAACCAGGACACCTGAGAGGGACGATTTCAAGTTCCAATCATGAGAATCACGAGAATTTATTCAGACCAGAGCAACACAATAATTCATAAAGAAAAAGATAAAGAATAACTCTTACTGGGTTGTTGGGATACAAGTCTACCAGCTTGTGTGAGAGGTAAAACAACTCTGCAAGATAAAAAAAAAAAAAAAAAAAAAAGATAAGCAAGATGAGCCGATCTGAAACATTCGATGTGAGTAAAGAAGGGTTGAGAGACTCCAACAGATATGTGATTTTTAGCAGTCTTACAAGTTTAAGAGCTGATTCTTTTCTACTGGCTGTTAGCAGAAGCAGTCATGTGGCACAGTACGGTGAGACAGATCATGAATTTTAAGAAATGAATCTTGGGCTGTCTGCGGTTTCATGATCTGACACTGGCTGAGGCCAATCAACCTTTTGTACAGAAGAACACAGATTTGAAGCCACTGACAAAGATTTCATCGGGACTGTTGATCTTTCATCTGATATGGCTGAAATCACACAGCGGGAGGCTTTCTGTGGACATTTTACCATTTGCTTTTCCAAGCTCCACAAGCGTTCCTATGTGGACTGGTAAACAGTTGGCATGGAAGGGATCTTTAACCATCACCCTGAAACAAAAACAACACTTTGAATTCAAAATGAAAATTTTAAAACCACAACTGAAACCAAAACTTCAAAGTAAACCGCAAACAGGCCAACCACTAAGGTGAAGATGAGGGCACGTACATTGAGGTGAGTTTGTAGCACATCTTGAAGTCACAGTTATAATAATGCCTCTCGGCAAGAGACACCACGACATCCAGGTTGTCCTGAAGCCCGTTGACCATCTCTGGCACCACCAAATCACTGGGCTTGTTGTACTGCAGAGGGAACAAGAGAGTGTGTGAGCTCATGTTCGTGACAGAGCAAGGCGGGAACCTGAGCGTTAAAACAGATACACTGAGATCTTAAGAAACGATCAGGTCCAGAAAGAACAATTATGCACTTGGATGTAAAACAGCTGTGAATATAAATGTTGATTTGCAATTCAGTGATCATGAATGGCGTCAGCTGAAAACAGGCTTTGTTTATTAGCTCTCTATGAGCTCAATAACAACGTCCAGCAGTCATTGTTATTATAATGACTGAATAATGAGCATGATAACTGATGGGGAAAACGGTGCTTATTAAAATTCTAATTAACAACAAAAAAGCATCCAAGTCTTACCTTCTTCAATTTGTTTTCAAAAAGGAAATGCAGCAGCTCCTCCTCCTCCTCGTTACACTGCTGACTCAGAGGAAGCGATTCAAGGAAGTCTTTCTCTATTGAAGGAAGAACAGAACAATACAGCAGCAGTCATTCCACATGTTACTGCACCAATAAAAACCGTATCTGTAGGGACAGGATCTGTTAGCTTGGGGCACTTTATCAGCTCAGGTCAGCCTCACCTTCCTGTGCGGTCAACATGTGGTGAGACGTTAAAAGGTCAAACGCTTCAAAGCAGTACACGTCCAGTTTCAAGGCCTCTTTGTAGCTGGAGGTGGCCAGTGGCCGGTTGTCCATGGCATCATAGATTTTACCTCGCAGGAGGCAGATGGAACTGCTGATCTGAAATATTTCAGTGGGAGAGATGGAGAACACAAGGTAAACTTCCAAAATACAATATTAAAAACATTTACAGTACATGATCATTCACAATGATTTCACTCTTTATGCACAAAAGAATGGGCAGCAATTTGAGTTCAAGCATAAATCCATTCCTCACATGAGCATTTCACGGCAACCATAGGTGGAATGTCTTTTAATGGTCATGTAAAGACAGTCATAATACAAGTTTCATCCTGAGTTTTTCATACTAAAGACAAATACTTTAAAAAATGTCAAAACATAAACCACAATAAACAGCAATGGTAAAAATGACTACGTTGTTCCCAGAATACTTCCTCATCTGTATGGTAGTGAGGATAAAAACAAGGAATATTTCCTTAACTATCAACTAAAATGCCCGATGAAACAGACAGAGCAGCTATAACCATAACATAGACACGCACAGGAACTCTTTGCACACACTAGTGACAATATAGCTGCACAATACCAAATCAGTTAACAGGAGCTTCAAATCCAAAAATATTAAGTGAGACGTGGTAGATGATTTTTGGAAGGCATAATTCACAACTATGATATATTTTGAGACTAAATAAACCAGTACTTATAATAGAAGTTCTTTCAAGTATTCCAACATTATGTAAAACTTACAGAGGCAGGGGACATGTCCCAATCCTTTGTGGAATCAGTTGTACTGCTGTCCTCTTTTACACTGATGTCCAGCAGCTTCTTACTCGCTGTTCCCTCTGAATCCAGGATGTCCAAGGCCTGCTGGAACTCTTTGGCAGCATACTGGAGCAAAATCAAAGATGAAGTAGTTAAAATACTTCTCAAAGCAATGATCCACAATCCTAATAATAATAATGATAAAAACTCCACAAGAGTATCAACAAACGACTACTTACATGACACCTAGCAGCAAGATACTGACAAGCTCCATATAACTGTGTGAAAGAAAACAAGAGATGCTTGAAATTGAAGTCACTCATACAAAGCGAGGTGTTTTTCACAGCCCTGCACATACTTCTTGGGCAATTCACCCACCTTGTCAAGTTTTCGTGAACGTAGGGCATGGGAGGCTCTGTGGTACTGTGAGGTGAGGTAAAGGCACTGGGCTAGCCAATAGATGTCCTGGGGATCTTCTAGAATTCAAAACAGATGAAAAATCAGTCAAAAGTATGTCGTTTCAAAGTTAACAAAGTGACAGCTAATATCAAAACTGCAGGTGAATGCTAGGCTGTTGAGTTATCGTCGATAACCACTGGAAGAATTTAATTTGGCGTTTTTGGCAAACCCGATTATGCAATAAAATAGAAAATCAGAATGAGTCACCGTGTTAGTTTAGTTGTTCTTATTTACTCACCATGAGAAAGTGATGCTATCTTGTCGGCCCAAAACAGAGCGCTTTGATACTGTTGCTGTAAACAAATACACACAGGCAGAGGGATAGTCACGCAAATGCATTGTTTAAGAAAGCTGGCTGTTTGGCTTGCGGCTAGTCAGCCTTGTAGAAGAATTACACATGTTTACATCCACTGTGAGATATCTCACCGAGCTAGCATTAGCTAGCAACACAGAAACTCCCGAATATATATGAACGTCTTTACGCTTTACCTGATCAATATACTGCCGCACTCGCTTTCGAAGTCTGTCAAGATTCATTTTGATTGTTTGAAAAGCACACTCGTTGATTATCAGAGGAGCATCATTCTGGGAAATGAAGGAATAGAGCAGAATAATTCGCGAGAGCTTCGCTAACTGTGTGAAAATCAAACCCGCGGCTTCTTTCTGCAGCGAGTGCTGGAGCAAAGCGCGCCGTGCGGAAACTCCACCCGAAACAAACGTTCCGCATGACGTTTGTGAACTAATGATTTTTTTTAACTCTCTATATTAATACGATATTCTGAATATGACTATTATTAATCATGTATACGTATATTTGTCACATATTATTACTCAGACAGCTTCTTAGAAATTAACATTTTTGTTACACCATTTATTATTACGCCATCCAGCTGCAGGGCCTGCAGTCCCTTTGATCGCATGCCTTCCTAAAGCCACATACACAATCACGTTAAATTGAAACATTGACAAAAATAATTTTCAGATTATTATATTTTTTTCACTCAGCTGGAGCTTTGTGAATAACTTCAGAGCAGGAACTTGGACCAAGCTGTGATTTTGAACTTTGAATAGGTGAGTACATGTTTAGATGATTGACTGGCTGTTATATGATCCCAGCATGCTGAGTCTCCATCCTTTCACCTACATTGTGTGGAGTGGAGTTACTTTTCTTTGGGTTACATAATCTGTGTTTTCAGACACACTGAGCTGCTGCTTGTGTATAATTTGTTGCAGCAGGGTGGCTCAACTTGTTTCTATACCTGGACATTTGGTTCCTGTCACTGTTTGGTGCTTAGACAGATTTAGTGCTATGGTGTTAAGACAGGGTTACATGCTTTTTTATTCAACCAGAGTAGCAGTGGCAGGATATGACTTTAAAACAAACTGAAGTTGATATGATCATGAAAGGTGGACAAGCTTATAATCAAATGAGGGTCCAGAAGAAATATACAAACCAAAAAGGTGGATAAATGCAAATCCTTAAAGTCTGCCTTCATCAATACTCAACAGAGATTGATTCTAGCACGTTGAATAAAGTGAAACAGACAATGGATGGAGGACCTAAAAAAGTATTGTCAACATAGTCTAAATAGGGCAACCTCTATGTGTCTTTATTTTAATTTTAAGATTCATTGCTACTTCAGTCTCACTCTAAGCTTAAGTCTAGAAAAGGCTGTCCAGTTTAGAGTTTTGGTCCAGATGTGCAATAATTTCCTATAATGTTTCTAAAGCAGCATGAAATCGTTTAATATGTGGTTTGTTTTGTGAGCCCCCAAAATCACTTCAATTAAAATGACAGCAGTGAATTTATTGTTCCCATTTATAGATTTTATTTGGATGCAGAGACTCAGCCAAACATACAATTGACAGAGTCAATGAGCAAAAACAAAGATTTTTGAAAACAAATAAAGCTCCACTGATATCTTCTTGTGTATGCATCACTGTATTGGTGCCTTGCAGATCAGTTTATCAATTCTTTAATGCTTTGTTATTCGTAGAACATTTTACACAACAATATTGCACAGCATACATTAATTACAGGGATATAAGGGTACTTATAACAGTTACACAGGGAACTAAACTAGTTCACATCTGATCCATTTTACATAAAACAATGAAAAAAAAAATATAGCCATGGAGCAAGAAAACTGATAACGGTGATGTCTTTATTTTGAAGAAAATACATCTTTGTCAAAACAATTGTGATGGTTATTTCAGTGTCCTGAACATCCAGTTGCCTCAGGTGGTTTTGCTGAGGTGAATTTTTCAAGTAGCTCCTTTGTTAATTCACTTCTCAGCATCCTCTTCCCTGTTTGTTTCTTTCGTTGTTTTATTTTCTGTCTTGCTTCTAGCTTGAGCTTTGTTTTTCATTGTCTTTTGTTCTTGATCCTTGCAGGGTTTTTCTTCTCCCTGAAAATCAAGAATTCATGACAGTTATGTCTGAAAATTGCTGAATGGACAGTTTTTAAAGTATAATTTGTTTTTAATTTGCAAGCAGTGTCAACCTTTTGCTGATTTGCTCGTCCTCGTGGGCAACGTGCGATACTATCCATTACTTTCAGAGTTTTGAGCCAGTCCTCGTGCCAGCTGCTCCTATCATAGCGAGACTTGCACTGGGTCAGACGACAGAGGAGCCTTTCGTTCTCCTCTGTAATGCGGAGCAGCTCCGTCTGTCGCTTCTCTTTGCTGAGGCTGCAATAAATAAAAAGACATGCTGTACCACTGGGAATTCAGCTTTAGATGCTGCTGTATTTTTGAGAAATACCACTGGTTGCATGATTTTGCTTTTAGTTCATTCAGTGTAATTTTGAGTCACTGCTCGCCTCTTTGTGGTATAGAAATTCCTGTTGTCAACAGCTCCAGTTGTCTCCATGATGTGTGAGATTTTCTCTTGAAGCATGTTGTTTTCCCTTTGAATCTTCATTGCCCACTCCTCTTCAAGCTTTTTAGTGGAAGGAGAACATTCAAAACACAGTGATCGAGATTCTTAGGAATAATTTTCCCTTGCATGTCATCACTGCAGAACTAACAGTGATATTCTCAGATTGTTTGTATTTCTGCTCGAGCATCATTGTTTTAATTTGATCAACAACCTTCCGTTTCTTCAGCTTGAGAGCAAGGTGACCAAATGTCCTTGGAGTGGTTGTGTTGATGGTTGGTTTAGCTGACTTCACCTTGGGAACAGAAAAAAAACAAACAAAAACAAACCCAGCTTTATCTGAGGCAGTAACAATCTTAAGCTAAACATGACTGGATTGTGAAAAAGGTCAACTTGATTAGTTTTGGACTATGACTAAAGCTGGGACCCATGACATTTAGAATCAGAGCTGGAGGAGTAATGGTTACTTTGAAAAGCCACATGCACGTCTCTGCGAACCTTTCTTCTGTGTAAATCATACGAAGCCTTGTCCCATTTCTGCTGCAGGTATTTGTTTCCAGCGGGAAGCAGCGGCTGATATGCCTGGTGTTGCATCACAACCCTGTATGGATTAGAAACATAAAACCTACACACCTATTGGAAAACACATAAATACATGCATTTTAATAATGCATTGTTTTGCACCACTGTTTGTTCTAACAGGAAGCCTCATTGAGATTAAGATCTTTTTTGCAAGACATTATCAGTTCAGAATCAAAATTTGGTAACGCTTTACTGGAAGCACCCGGTATAACACATTATAAGTAGTTATAAACACTCATAAATGATCACAATGCTTTATAACCCACTATACAGCATAGGGTTAGGGTTAAAGTTAGGGTTAGAGTTAGGTCCTGATGTTATAAAGCATTGTGATCATTTATGACTGAGTGTTTATAACTATAGTTACACAGTGCTGTAATGTACTTATAATGTGTTATACAGGGGTGCTTCAAGTAAAGTGTTACCCAAAATTTGACTGCAAGACTATAGAAGTAGAACACTCTGCAACAATAAACCAGCAGCATTCCTCCTTCAGTTTATTCCCGGTGATACCCTCAAATTCAACTGGCATGAGAGTAAACAGTCATCCTGCTAAATCGGTGCTCTGCAGCTCTCTGACTCACCTCACAGTCTGTGGCCGTCCTGGTGTCTCAATATCACAAGTCTTCATCTGTCCGAGTGTGTGTGTGTGTGTGTGTGTGTGTGTGTGTGTGTGTTCAGTCCTCCAGGTTAACTGGAGCTCACACACTGCAGTCTGTTTTCCTGCCACTCATACACTGTTGCCATGACAGCAGCTTGAGAGCACTGAGATGAATGAATGGTTTCAAACGATGTGCTTGTTTAGCAGGTTCGACACTGAGGAGCACATCCAGGCTCGGAGATGAGGCTAATTAGTGAGGAGAGGAGCGGCTGTGAAGTGAGCCGCTCTGCCAATACACTGTTTTACATGCGCTTCAAAGCTGAAAACGTACCACGCTGCACAGCATTTCTTTGATTTTTATCTGAATGCTGGCTGTAGTTTATGTTAGAATCAATTCAGTAAATAATAAACCGATTGCGTTGACTGTAAACCCCCCACGACTGGACTGGATGAATGAGTGGAGGCTTTACTGTATTTCTCCATGCGACACATGCAGCCGTAGTAACAGTTACTGGGGAACGTGTATTAAGAGCAACTTAAACTGAAACACTTAATGCTTTATGGTTTATTCACAAGACAACCAAGCAACACATCCCACTGTGAGCTGATGCATGACCATCAGAAAGAAGATGAACTTCTTTATTAACCCTTTATTGGAACAAGTGACCATGTAAAACAAGTTATGAACTTCTTTTTTTTGTAGTTGGTTTAAAAGAAACTGGTTGCAATTAAAAGAAACACCAACCAGGATGTAGGAAAACATGGCTGCACTAATTATTGGGATTGATTTAATTTGAAACAATGTGAATAAACTGTGTTTGAACACTGGCACTGTGCACAGACAAAACGACTGTAAGTACCATTCCAAGTGATAGCATCCATTTGTAAACATATGCCCGGTAGATGATATTAATTAGTGTTCCTTTTTGTAGATAACACATTGCTCTGTGGGACAGTAGAGCTCAATGAGGTGCAGTAAAGCCCTCAAGAGATTATTAAAGTCATTATGATGTTATTTTAAGAATAAAAATGATGACAAATGTGTGATTTTTGTCAGTTTTATGCAGCTTTGAAATTAAGTTGATTAATTAATGGAATAAAATTGTGTATCTTCATACTGCCTAAACAATATTAAGATATGTTTCAACAACATCTTATGGTTCTAATTTAACTTTTCACATTTTCTAGTGAATTCCATACCAACACTTTTGACATCTGTACAACTGAAACATAACCCACATTGGTATTTATTTATAATAAGTCATTAATAAGATGTATTTTATGGTCACTAAATGAAGTACTTTGAATATATTCAGGATCAACCCAAAGGAGGCTCTCACCAGAAGAATTTTGTTGAATGAATCCCATTCAGGCAATTTGGCTTCATGAATGAAGAATCTGCGTTGCAACACCCCCCTCTACTGGCAGGAGCTGGTCACGACAGCTCCTAATGCAACTGAGACCGACTCGGTTAATAATTCAATTCCCACTGCAGAATGAGCCAAGAAAGCACACAGAAAAGCACAGCAGATCCACGTGTGATGGATGATCATATCAGTTTTACTGACATAGTATCTAAAATGTTAGCTGTGTGCAGCAGTACTTTTAAAAAGTGGAACCAAGTCCATATTTTTTTTACTTGTTCTGTGTAAGAAATATCCCAACACATGAGCAAATCATTTCTGAAGTACAACTCTAATGACTGTATTACACAATAACACAGCTGTCAGGATTTTAGGAGTTGTTGTAAAGCTGCCACTCCTGAGGGTGATTTTTTTTTTCTTTTTATGTCCGACTTCCTTTCCTCAGATGCCCACAGAGGCAAATTAATTGCCCCCCGCCTCCCAGCACAAGCCTGGCTCAGTGTCTGAGAAGTGCACTCATGAATGAATTATGTGCAATAAAATGTTTCCAGCCCAATTTGTTATTTTGTTTTATAAGAGAAGATGTCTTGATGGGACAGACGGAGTGCACTGAGGTAATAAAATAACATTTTATTTATTTTTCTTGTTCATACCTTTCTCACTTTGGGAAAAAAATAAATCACAATGTCTTGTTTTGTCACCAGGATCCATCTGGAAACATACTAAACATTTCAGCCAGTCTTTTGCTTCGTTTTAAATATTTTATTGGAGTTGAATAAATCAAAAATTTAGATTTTTTTTTTTTTTTTTTTTTTACTGCTAACAATAAAAACTTAAGAGCATGTCTGAGGACCACAGTATAAAATCCTCATAGCATAATACCACAATTACACACATTTAATTTTAGCAGATGAGAGAGTGTTTGGGGGCTGTTGGTGCATTCTGCACTGTTGCCTCACAGCATGATGGTCAAGTGTTTGCATGTGCATGCATATACTTTCTGCAGATAGTTTGAGCACCTCCCACTGTCCAAAAACAGGCATCAAGACTTGTTATTATTCGAATGTGTGTGTGTGTGTGTGTGTGTGTGTGTGTGTGTGTGTGTGTGTGTGTGTGTGTGTGTGTTTGCTTGGTTATGAAATGGTGTGCCCTCAGTTAGCATTTTTTTTTTTTTGTGAAAGACAGATTAGACTTATGATAACTGATGCAGCCAGATGAGGCTCTCAAATACCAATGGAGAACATGCAAAGTCCTCTATAGTGCCACATGCTTAGAATGGCTTGCAAAGGGCGGAATCATATTTACAACTCAAATAACCTACTCGCTGCTTCAGTATTTAGCCTCATTGGTGCCTTTTGGAGGATCTGCTGTTATTTGTGTTATTTTAGTTCCTCATATGAAACTGATATTCCGAATCTGCTCTTTAACTGATATTACTTGATTAACCGTATGTCATCTCTACTGAACAATACTGTGGTATTATCATCAAGTTTTGCACATGTTAAGTTTCATTTTGCTTTAAAAAAAAATAGTTTGACACTGTCAAAATTTATGTAGACGTGTTGCGAAGAAAAGAAACATAAAAACAAGCACTTTTTGTTGGTTTTGTAAGAGCCATCATTAATTAACAGGGGAGATAATGACGCATTTAATGAAGCTTGTTTTCGTGTCCCATTCAGAATATCAGGGGATGCAACCAGTTCCACAAAGTCTCAGTGGTGGCCCATCTGTTGTACAGCTGTGGGATTTAATGTGACGAGATCCAGTCGCTTTGGGAAGAGCACAAGGAGCAGAATACAGCCTGATATTCCTCTGAGCAGAGCAGAAGCTTAGCATGTGTTTTTTATGTGTGTGCTGTTTTGAATGTTATTTAGATGAGAAAATAATTATCGTGTGAACAGTAGATGGAGATGATCTGATATCAGATTATCAGTGCCATTCGGTCTGTGTTCCATTGTGTTAACTGTTGGCAAGAAGAGGAGAATATTTTGTTTAAATGTGCAGTCCACCCTGCAAGTTCAAGAAAAAGTCAAATGCTTTTTTTTTTATGTTGGTTTAAAACAGTGACCCACACTGACCATCTTGTCTCTGATTGAGATCATCAGGAGCTTCCTCATGGCTCATATGTTGTATTGTCTTCTTCTTCTTTTTTTTTTTTTATGCCTGTGGCCAGAACTGAAGTCGGAAGATTCTGTGCGTTTCCCCAAGGTCAAGATCGAGTCTTTTTTCTTCATCTGTGTGATGGAAGTGCCTATGGTAACGAGTCTCATGAGAGGATCCTGTTTAGAGGTGGTTGCATCACGCTGGCTCGCAGCCACCTGCTCGTCAGGGTGACTGAACAGACATTTCTCTCACTACAACCATCACTTATTTCCTCCAGCCTACAGATCTCATCACTTCTCATGTCAAAACTTGTCAAATTAGCACGTTTCGACGTTAAACTTTGTTCAGACAAAAAATTTCCTCGACATTTTAGAGCCTTCTCCACCTTCCCAAGCAATCGTCTGTCAGATTGGCATCAAAAAGCCATTTCGAGCTCTGTCTTGACCTTTTTAAAAATAGAGAGAGACATTGGAGACACCTCGAGGCGCACTACTGTGTTATTTTGGAGTTCTCATATTATCTGGTGGAGCAGAGCGTCAGTCCATTCATTTTTTAAACAGCTTTATCCAGCTGGCAGTGACACGGTGCTGCAGCCAGTCCCAGCTGGCTGCGGGTCAGGACGGAATACACACCGGACAGGTCGCAAGTCATCACAAGGCCGTCGCACACACACACTCGCATCACACTTGCACGGGCAATATTCAGTCACCAGTTAAACTTAAACGCATGTTTTTCATGAAAGTTTCACAGAAAAATCACCTTCTCATCTTTGTAACAGAACAGGCAAAATTATATATGAAAAAAAAAACCCCAAAATCATATTGTCAAGGGGTAATATAAGCCACTCTCGTATTTACAGCTAAATGTCTTTCTGTAAAAGCCCTAAACTAGATGAATCCTCTTACGTTTCCCTTGTTTGAATCGTAACTCTAACAAAATCTGAAAACCCTTCTGACTTGATATATTTCACGTTGTTGTAAAGTCAACACAATTTTCAGCTAATGGATGGTAGAATGGGGAACGACTGTAAGGCACTATGCGCTGTCCCGCCGCCGCTCCATTAATGCTGCCGAGCTACACGGGGATGGATGCTTTGAATCGGAAATAGGCTTTATCCTTCTAAAAGTGGCTCTTTTGATGACAGTTTGGCTCATACATGCTGCACTTCCTGGTGAATGCAGGAAGTTTGTCCCATTTTTAAAACGCAAACCCATACAGGCCTATATCCCAGATAGATCTGTGCTATGAAAGCGTATAAATAATGAAAGCTGCAGTCTTTACAAGTTAAAAAAGACTCGCAGCACTGTTACATAACAGTGGAATGAGTTATGAGGATAACAAATTAGCTGGAGTGAAGTCACGTACGCGAACACGCAGGACTAATCGACTGCAGTATGTGAACACAAGTGTAGATTTAAGTGTAGATTTGTCCTTTGAATGGAAGTTTTTTTTTGTTTTTAGTTTTTTACAAGCTACTATGAATGTTTGCAACTCTTTGGAACTTTGCTGCCTTTTAACATTTCTGTTTCTTGGTTACTGACAGGGTCCTGCTCGCTTGTAAGAAATGATTTAGAGGCAAAAATCTGTTTTTTCAAACATTGTGTCACTGAGGCTCACGGTTTCTTTATGATACTGAAATGCTTCAGGTTGTGGAGAATTTTATCTACTGGAATCATAATCGCAAAATGATTATTCAAAGGAAAAGGAATGTAATGAAGCTTTTTGTGTTCGTTTAGATATCTCCCGACTAAGTACACATCATTTTTTTGGGGAAAGTTTAAGCATATCGGGCAACATTTTGCATGTGCAAGCTCATATTATTTTTCATAATTTAACTGTAACTAGACTTCGATTATACATCATATTGTGGCTCAGAAAACACACAGTTCTTCACATTACAACATACAGTGTGAAAAGATATATTATCAATCTATTATATGTACTTTATATAAGTTTATGTGACTATGTATAAATGAATTATTGTGTCACTCCCTATGGAACAATTAAATGCAACTGAGAGTGCTTCACAAAGGATTGCAGAATAATAAAAGCTGAAAAGGATCTTATCTTACTGAAGTGGTTCTCAATTAAACCACTAACATTTGAATATTGTTGAACAGTATCATCAAGTCTGAATAAGATGCACTGGAAATACCTGGAAATATGTGTCAGACCCCAAGTGTAACGTAGAAACTGGCGGTGTCACTGTTTTTGGCATTGTTGAAAAGTACAGCAGTTTTGCCAGGCCATAGGACAGCAAATTAACAACATTCTTTCTAATAATAGAAAAAACTAGAATTTGGCACTCAGAGAGCGCAGACCTCCGCCACAGCTCAAATCAGTCACCAGCAACAATAAGAACACCATACGAGGGGGGACCCAAAAGAAAGCGGAATTTGGTCATAAAATACTAATAATAATGAGTTTGGACTTCTGGCCGTCCGATGTGCTGCAGGTAAGCCTCGTGCATATCTGTGAAAAAGCTGAGCTTCCAGAGTTACACTGACGCCTGTCAGGCACTATTTATAGCAACAGAGTGCAGCGGCGGTCTGCGATTTTTTCCAAAATGGCGACATTGACTGTGAAGCCAGAGCAGCGTGCAAACATTAAATTCTGCTTTTTGCTGGAAAAACAGCAGCAGAAACACTCAGCTTGTTGCAGCAAGTCTACAAGGATGCTGCTCTGGGAAGACTCAGGTCCATGAGTGGTCCGGGGGTTTGAGAAGGGCCAGATGTCGGCGCGTCAGGTCCGCTCAGCCGTGAAAACAATGCTGAGCTGCTTCTCGGCTGTCCAGGGTCTCGTCCACAGCGAGTCTGTCCCTCCAGGTCAGACTGTAAATCAGGACTACTACAGGAAGTCCTCAGACGCTCCGTGAGGATGTGAGGAGGAAGCAGAGCGTCGTGGCGGAGTGGAGCCGGTTGATCCACCACCACAGAGCGCCAGCGGACACGGCGCTGCGCCTCACGCAGTTTCTGGAGAAGAATGAGATGAATCTCCTCTCCCATCCACCTGATTCGCCAGATGAAGCCTCCAGTGACTTTTTCTTGTTCCCCAAGTTGAAGAAGGAGCTGAAGGGACAGCGGTTTGCAGATGTGGAGGAGGTGACAGAAAAATTGCAGTCGGCAAAAAATGGCACAATTACGCACGGGTCTGACGACGCATTGGTGAAGTGGGAGACACGGCTGGAGCGCTGCATTAATGCGGATGGAGACTATTTTGAAGGCGACGGTGATGTTTTATTTTGAAATGTCAGAAATAAAAAGTTACAGTCAAATTCCTGATTCTTTTGGGTACACCCTCCTATAATCACACAATTGTGATCGGGGGTGTGATCGGAGCGGAGCGCTGCAGCGTGCGGTGCCTCTGTCTGTCGCCCTGTCGCCCTCTCTCCCTGTGTGTGTGTGTGTGTGTGTGTGTGTGTTTATCTGAAAAGGAAAACCGAAAAGCAACATAATTTATGTTATTTCACTTCATTTTAATTTGAAAATGGACCGGATTCTCTCGTATTTTCCATTTCCGACTTCCTGTGTGGTGCGATCTGCTCTGTCCAGCTTCAGAAATGGTGGTGCACAGCGTGCACAGCGTGCACAGCGCACGCAGCTCACGGAGAAAATAGAGAGGAGTGGAGCGTCCGCAGTCCACGGCGCGAGCGGCTACGCACGCGGCGCTCCCCCGCGCCTCCGTCAGATAGGTTAACAGGGGCGCCGATCTGAAAGTCGGTGCGCAGCGCTCCTACTTCCAGGTCGGAAGCGGCGCGTCCTGAGTGAACCAGGCGTTTGTCGCCCCCTGTCGGCGGGCCTGGTCAACTATGTGAAAGACTCCCTATCTCTCAATGATAAAGAATCCTTAAAAAAAATCCTAGATCCAGACAGTGATCCGGATCATCACCAAAATTTAATCAATTCTAAGTTAGCCCAAGACCCACCTTTCCACAAAGTTTCATTGCAATCCCTCCATCACTTTTTCCGTGCTCTTGCTAACAAACCAACCAACCAACAAACCAACATGATCCTGGCGGAGGTAATAACTCTGTATCAGTTACTTGGCATATCTGACATTTCCATCATTGACAAATGTAGAAGAAAACTTTACCAAGCACTCACTTTCTGTGCTAGAAAGGGCATAATATGTTGGATAGTAAATAAAGTCCAATCTAAGGTTCACTTAGCCTTGTAAACCGGCCCCGCCCACTCTTCATCCCGTTTGGATTTTGGATTTGAGCTCAGTCTGAGTAGGAGCCCATAGAAGGGGATTTCATGCAGTCCTGAAACGGCCGAGCCAATCAGCGTTGCCGCTTTTTGTTTTCAAAATTTTTTTGGCGAATTCGGGCAGCTAAACCGGAAGTGACGCTATCGCTGCGCGTATCGGAGATTACGGGCTTCAACTTTAACCATCGTCTGAAAGCTGCAATCAGTAAAGTTAGAGCCAAAATACCAAGAATTACAACAATCAAGCAAGAGCAAGAGTCTGCGCCTGGAGAGGTTCTAACAGGAAAAGACGTTTTCGCGTGTCTTTGCGTGTAGAGACGCTAGAGCTAATGAGCTAATGCTAACCCTTTGAGAAGCGAACGCATTTTGATGACGTATTTGTTTTGAAGCGCTGATTGGCTGAAGTGCGCTGTCAGTCAAAGGAGTAACCGACGCCCCCTGCACGAAGTTTCAATGGGCTCCTATCCAGACTAACTCCAAATCCAATGTGGATGAGGAGTGAGCGGGTCTGGTTTATGAGGCTTAGTCTGGATAGGAGCCCATTGAAACTTCTTGCAGGGGGCGTCGGTTACTCCTTTGACTGACAGCGCACTTCAGCCAATCAGCGCTTCAAAACAAATACGTCATCAAAATGCATTTGTTTCTCTAAGGGTTAGCATTAGCTCATTAGCTCTAGCTTCTCTACACGCAAAGACACGCAAAAACGTCTTTTCCTGTTAGAACCTCTCCAGGCGCAGACTCTTGCTCTTGCTTGATTGTTGTAATTCTTGGTATTTTGGCTCTAACTTTACTGATTGCAGCTTTCAGACGATGGTTAAAGTTAAAGTCCGTAATCTCAGATACGCGCAGTGATGGCGTCACTTCCGGTTTAGCCACCGGAATTCGCCAAAAAAATTTTGAAAACAAAAAGCGGCAACACCGATTGGCTCGGCCGTTCACGACCAAGTGAAATCCCCTTCTATGGGCTCCTACCCAGACTGAGCTCAACTCCAAAATCCAAACGGGATGAAGGGTGGGCGGGGCCGGTTTACGAGGCAAAGGTTCACTGGCAACGAGTAACACTTGAATATGTTACACTGGACTGTCTGACATGGAAGCTATATGGTGAAACATGGGAATCCTTTCTGTCATGTATTGGTTTGAGTATTTCTACCATTCATAGAAGACATTCTAGTGCTTAATATCTTTATTTTCAGATCTCTTTATTTAAATATGCAATGATGTGACTCCTGCATGTGCATGCGAGCCAAATGTTTGTCATGTTTGCTCTGTTGAATGTATTTTTGTTTCAGATTCAGAAAATTTTAAGAAATATATCTTATTAGAAAAAAGATGCACTGGAAATAATCCAGCTGTCATTGCTGTGTTTAGAAGTGGCAGAAAGAGTCAGTATTTGAAGTAGCAGTGGTGAAATACCTGCTTAGTCAAAGATATACTACAGAATGAATGATTGTTGTCTCTGTAATTGGCAGGTCATGCATTCGAAGCCGCTCACTGTACTTCACAATGCAGCAGAAACAACATGAACAGCTCTCAAAATACCCTGATGGCACCTCAGTGGTGGCCCACCTACTTGTTGAATCTTATTCTTGGTGAGAGTAGTACGAGATCCTCGTTTATCCAGTACAGTCGCTTCTAAAATATGTGCCAGAGGAATGGAACGGACGAGAACAAAATGGTTCACTTCCTGGCGGATCAGTGGTTAAACAGGGGTTGAAATAGCTGAAATATTGATTATCTTGTTGGCACTGCAGGAACCAATCAATTGCATGACCGCACATGGCTGTATGTTCGGCTAAACTCGGGCTTCATGAGCATGACTATGTAACGGCGTTGCTGCAGCCATATAGAGTGTTGCAGCACAGTGCAGGAGAACCCCCAGCGGCTAAAAATAGAGAGTGTGTGCATGATAAGGACGGAAATGTGTTGCTTATGACTGTTCTCATTGAACAGGAAACTCCCAGAGAGGTGATTATGAAAGGGTGAGACCAGAGTGTTGGCCTTATTTCAGGCCATCCGGGGCCACTTGTGGGTGAAGTCCATCTGAGGGTGTGTTGGGAAAGGCACCACCACCATGCCTGGTATGATTACTGCTACATCCAACACTGACGTCCGCTCGCCCGTTGACCCTTGGTCCATGTGTTGGGTGTCGACTCAGTGAAGCTCCGCCTTCCCTCAACCCAAAGCAAAACAGAAGACGTTCATCTCACTTTCTCCAAATATGGACAATATGGACAATTATACAAGAGAACTTTGAAACCATGAAGCTCTGAATACCAGGAAAAACTGTTTAAAAGTAACATGTACTCTTAGAAAATGAATATACTCTTTTTTATTGATTTCCTCAAACAAACTGTGGACAGTTTAAGACTTAAACTGTCCAGTTTGTCATTTCCACTGACCTACGCTATACTTAAACTCTGAGTACTGCATCAGTCAGTAGAAATGACAAAACACAGACAGTAGTCATTTAAAGGAGATTACATAGACCAGTTTTAATACGTATGATTTGTTTATTTCAGGTGGACATTACCGGTATCTGAGTGATTCATCTTTTCTGTCTGGGACAGAGGTCCGCTCCTCAGCTATCTGGAATGGCTTCCTGCAGCTTTCCTCAAATTGTATGTTTGGAAAGAACAATTATGTTTATTTCAATTGTGTTGCACAGTCAGTTTTGTAACTAAATGATTTAACTCAGTCTAGACAGGATGTTTATTTTATCTGTGAATGATGCTGCTTTATGTACACTGTATGAACTGTGTTATCTTTCTTTTTAAAAGGTAACCATATATAAAAATAAGAATTTTATTTGGTAGATTGGTCGAAATAGCAGCAGAAAACCTTCGTATCAATTTTAGTTGCTGGTAAAGTAAATGATGGTTGAGAATAAAATAGGTTGTGGATATTTTTGTTCATTTTCGACAGGTTCTCCATCCCTCTTCAGCTGTTTTGAGGGCGTTTTTGGTTGCTGTTCAGCATTAACTACCTTGAGCTTGAAATGAATCTTGTGGCTTCATTCTTGATACTTTATAGCTTCCTTTACAAATCCCTGTTGAGTCTTGGTTTCTCTTGACATGATGACCGTTTGCAAACCTTTTCTTCTCAGTGCCACAAACTAATCAATACCTTTGAACAGATTATTTGACTCATTTTACCTTATTTTGTATGTATATAAACAGTAAAGTTGTTCTATTTTTGACTCATTTTCTGACTCTATGTGGTTCAATGGCATCCAGGCATTTAATAAAACTGAAGTAAATTAACAATATTTGAGGGACACCTTTTTTCAAGCTTATTCTCAGGAGAGACTCGCAGACTTTGAAAACCTCGAGCATAAAAAATTCAAGGGGCCCTGATATGACCACTTCATTAGGTAGTGT
>NC_043760.1:30780357-30830357 GCF_902148845.1 Salarias fasciatus | reverse complement strand
TCTCGGCAGGGAAATGTGAAGGGTTGCATGTCAGGGGAGCCTACGGGGTTTTTTTCCCTCTTGGTGTAAGGCCAATAAGCATGTGTGTGTGTGTGTGTGTGTGTGTGTGTGTGTGTGTGTGTGTGTGTGTGTCTGTGCGTGCACGTGCGGATGTGGATGTGCCTGTGTCTGCCGCTGCCTTGTCAGATTTAGGGGAGTTGCTACACTGTGTATTTAAGTGTTTAGGACGGCTATGAAGGATTATGCCTGTCTACTGCTTTCTGCAACTGGCCCTAAGTCTGCGAGGGCTCTGCCAATCCCCTGGTGCAGACACTTAAACACACACACACACACACACACACACATGCACGCACGCCGCAGCACTCCGCTATGAGCCAAGGTAATCGTGTTGCTGCTCGCAGCATCAGCAGGGAATCAATCTTTTTAAACAAATAAGCACACACAGACACACACACACACACACACACACACACACGTACAGAGAACAACACATAGCTATCAGCTGTGCTAAACGAGCCTGTGTCTCTTTTATCAGTGCTCCTCTGCTCCCCGGCTTTCTAGTTTTCCACGCTGTCGTGGCCCCGGGGGGACGAGCAGCTCAGAGGATCAGGGAATCTTCATTAGCTCTAATTACATCAAACCAGACGAGAGATTAGAGGCCACGGCGGCACCCGTCAAGGAGGAAGAAGGAAAAAAAACACATACGCTCAAATCCGCACGGCCCGGCCTCGGCTGGGAGCAGGCCAGAGGTCGGAGTATTAAAGGTGAGAAGTGAAGAGGGCGGGAGGGGAGCCATACGGGGTGCGGTTAGGAAGACAGGGAATTACTCAGTGGGAGAGGGGAAAGAGGGGCGGCGTGGCGGGATGGGAAGGAGAGTCGGAGAAATGGATTGTCCTCGTCACTGCCTACGCCCTGCAGTGTGTCTTCATCAGAGTTCAGCGAAGCGCGCAGACAGGACAGAGGAGGCAGGGGAGGTGGAGGAGGGGGGGGGGGGCGGCTGTGAGCGGGCGCGACGGAGGAAGCCGAATGAAAAGCAGAGGACGGCGCTGTGTGATGGAGGTGCAGAGTTTCAGGGGTTGAGTCAGCAATTGAAAGCACTCGAGCTTAGCTGAGTCACCGCTCTTGGAGGTCCCCATTGGTGTGTACAATGGCCGCCAGTCAGACTGCTCTGAAAAACAACCGTGAAAGAGACATTGGGAAATGAAAGCTTGTAATTACTCCATTTTAGCCACAGTGCTCTCAGGAAAGCTGTGTTATCACGGAGCACCTCTTTCCGTCGGACTCAAAGTTTCAGCGTTTGGTGGGTTTTTTTTTTTGTTTTTTGTTTTTTTTACATTGGCACCATATCCACTCTGCACATTCGTTTTCCCTGAGTCATAGTGCCATTTCCGATTGTTCTCAACATGCGGGCGACTGCCTTGAGAGGAAACGCTGCGTCTAGCGCCTTGCTTCTAAGTGCTCAAACTGTTTTGTGCAGCTGCTGCTCAGAAAAGTCATGCGCATGATTGGTTTTTAAGACAAACAAGCACTGCGGATGAAATGAGACGTTTCACCCCGGAGGAGACGCACGCTCGCACTGTACCTGCCTATCCAGATCGTTATGATCCAACCGGATATATAGGAACTATCATAACAGAGACACAAACAGAGACTCCTGTCAGCACATGGGCCAAACACGGAATGTTGCTGCTTTTTTTTTATTTCGGTTGTATTGCCCAAAACATTGGAAACTGCCTGTCTGCCGGGAAGTTACCTCACTGATAACATACGTGACTGTCTGACTAAAGAAATGCCCTCGTTGCACTGATGCATTTCTCAAAGGTTGACACTTTCAACACTGTGCAGCCGTCTGACATTGAAAAAAAAACAACAAAACTGTGTGTTGACACAGACCGTTTCATAGTTCTCGGAAATTCACCCAACTTTTTTAAAGTCCTGACTGACCTTGTCGTTTCACTACGAGGCCACATTTCTGGCTAGAGCTGACTTACACAACTAAAGTATGCATAAACAGTAAAACTGCGTCTTAGCAGTGAGATGCTTTGCACCATTGCCATCAGAAAGCCAGTTTATTTCCCATTAAAATGTTGCCACATTTGTCTCACAAACATGCATTTGTGGGATGAGTGTGTGAGTTGTCGGGTCTTTCCTGTCACAGTCTGATGAAACCAAACATACTGGAAATTTAAACATTCGTTCGTTTGGCAGCAGGAGCGAGTTCGACGTGAAAGAATTGTACAAAGCTGGTTAAATGTACGTTGAATTCCCAGAATGTCTTGTTTCTTCACACTTCAATCTTCCTGCCCACCATAAGGCAGCAAATAGAAGGTGTTTGGGATTGATAGAGTGAATTTAACGTCTTCAATGGAAGCAAACCCACTGACTCAGCTCTGCTGCGCATCCCACAAATTCCTGGCAAATAAGGCACCGTTTAATCAGGCTTTCCAGGGGTACACGACCAAATGTGACAACAAAGGATTAATTCACCAAACAAAAATCTCTTTATGTGCATTTTATTAGATGTACTCCCATAAAATTTGCTAAACATTTTATGACCCCATCAGGTTCATTAAAACGTGTACCGTCCCATCAACCTCAGCTTCACCTTGCATTTAGTTATAAATGGCAGAAATATACACGAAAACAGTCTGAACTACTCAGGAAAATGCTCGGGGATTATGAAGGCTGTGCATTCAAAAGTTTACTTTATTTTGAGCTTTAGATTGGTGCATGGTGACATAACCTTCACCCTACACTCTGTCCTCTCTCCGTCTCCGTCTCCACCTCTCCGTCTCCTCCTCAGACCGTCTTTCCCTGTCGAAGTGGTTGAACTGGTAGATCGTGATCTTTCTCTTAAGATCTTAAGGGTGAGGGTTGACAGTTTGCCGTGGAGCAGCCAGCCGGCGTGCACGAGTCCCCACCGTGCTCTCATCTCCCATCATGCACTTCAATTAAAACTTCTTTCATCCAGACCCCATTCTTCACTTCAGAGCGGCACTGGAGGGAAGGCCAGGCGAAGGCAGAGTGATTGAATCTGCACACGTCCGTGGTGATATTTCTTTCTGCCACTCTCAGGGTATCCACTGTTGTCCTCTCAAAGAGTCTCTGGCTGTCTGTATTTCTGTCCGTCCTTCCCAGGTCGATCTATTGGGCGCAGCCTCCGTCTGCTGTTCCTTTCATTCCCCCGTGACCTTATCCCTCTCCCTGTCTTTTAATCACCCAGAGCTTTTTTTTTTTTAAATTTTATTTTATTATTATTTCCGCTCCTTCTGGTCCTGAGCCACAATCCGCCGTCGTCCACCTTTGCATCTTCCGCCTCTATTCATCTTCTGACTTTTATCATCCGCTGCCCACTCTGAATCTTCTCTGCCTTTCACTGCTTCGGCTCCATTCTCGGTCCCTCTCTCCTTCCCTCCGTCTCCCTCCTGCTCTCTCGCTCTCGCTCTCTCTCGCTCTCTCTCTGGGTAGTGCTCAGCTGTAGAGCACAGCGGACTCTAATGGCAGATCATTATCATGCTAATTAGAGCACTTTGTAGCTGCCGCCCGTCATTCTCTCCTCCTCACAGCCCCCCACACTATCGTTAAAAAGGCCACCCCCTCCTTTCCCCTCTCCGCCCGCCGCCCCCCCATCCCCCCCACCCCTCCACCCCCCCCAGCTCGTCTTTCCATCATTAACGGGACGTGCGCTGGCGTAATTGGACGCTGTTTATTCCAGAGAGCGGGTTATTAAATCACACCGAGGTGACGCTCGCACAGGTCTCCCCTGAAACGCTTTCATCATTGTCCCATGCCATTATTGAACCCGCGCGGACGCACACACACGCACGCACGCACGCACGCACACACGCACGCACGCACATGTTCAAAGCGAGAGACTCTCCTTTGTGTGTTGCACTTCCCCACAAGAAGTGAAAGCACACCATGTATAAAGCGCTGCAGCCTTTCCATTCCCCTCGTTTCCCGCAGTGAAACAAACGCCCACCATCTCAGATTCCCCTGCCAATAAAAAGTTTAATTTGATGACGCTCGCTGAGTTTCTATCAGTCCTAAGGCCTGGAGGACAGGGATGGTGCAAGCTTAAATTAGGCCAAAGACCTCCTGAGTTACTTCTCAAAGATGCGTTTGTAGCCCAGATGCCAAAGAGTTTTCAGCCCCAGTGTCGGACGCTGATTCCCCGCAAGATTCACTTGGAAGGTCATAATTTTAATGGGTCAGAGACAGATCCAGCCTCTGTTTGATTCAAATACCAGTTGGAGGGTTTTCTCGGGCTCATGGGTGGAGTTGCTCAGTTCGGTGTCTCCACCACTCGGCCGTCCGGACTCATTTTTCGGGTGCTGGAGTGGCGCGAGGCGTGGCTGTGCGAGCCGAGAGTTGGGCCGGAAAGAGGCGCGCTGGCCAGAAACCTGTCTATCAAAGCGAGACAAAGACCTGTTTCATGATTACAGGGAGAGGTTGAAACTCCTCGGAGCTTACATCACCTCCCTGGAGGTTACATAACACGAGGCTGCCACTCCGACAGAGCCGTCACCCTCTTTTCGCTCCACTCATCTTGCTCCGTTTCATCCGCTCAGAAATACCTGACATATTACTCTCCCACGCCTCCCCTTGATTGGCACCGCTTCATCCCGTAGGAACGCCGAGCATTTCCGACGCTGCGACTTTGCCGGCATTATCCTTTGTTCTCCCTCCACTGCACAGCTCATTGAAACTGCGCGGTAGGTGCGGAAAGGTCCAGAGGTGCTTAGTCAGTGCTTTTCCACCTACTGTTTTTGTGTATATTGTGAGTCCAGTATGCATCACCTCTTTCAGAAAAACGCTCTCCCGTCTCGGCATACAAAACGCTCTCAGTTTGATAAATTGCATGCACAGTTCTTGCATATCATCACCACCAAGTGTTGCTGTAACTGACTTGTTAGCAGAGAATTGTTTATTTGCAGTTATTCCGCTGGTGTGCAGCATTATCATCGCACACGTTGCTGTGGCTGCCTGATTAATACGAGTCAAGTAATTGCTCACCATTACCTCTGTTTTGGCCTCCACCAGCTATTGGGAGAAATATCTGGCTCTGTGGTTCCTAAATGCTTCTATATGGTAACTAGCATTGATGCAAATGGGCAATTTGGTGCTGTGCAAGTAGTGTACAATGCCTTTTGAGATCTTCAGCGCAGAACAGCTGCCTGCTGCACCTGAAAGAGAAGGTGTGAAGCAATGAGCCTAAAAAAATGAACAGAAACTCTCTGTGAAGCTGAATGAGCACTGCACACAGGTGATTATTCGTTGTAGGTTGATGCAGCTTCTCCTTTTCATTTTAGCATATTTACATTGATTTGCAGAAAAAAAAAAAGTAATTTACCTTATTATAAAAATGACATTTCAAGATAATTTAAATACTTGGTAACAATGTTTCTAAGCTCAACAGTACCTGTTAATGATCTCTTCATCACAGCTGCACCAAATCACATTCAGCACCAAAACCGTCCTGCAGAGAGTCTTATTAAAAGCGTCTCCACGGTCTAATGTCTAATCCGTTCGAGCAGCGCTAATATCAATATATTGGACACCCAGCCTGCTGGTTTCTCCTCCTCTCGGATGCAGTTCCCCGTGACATTGTTCTTAGGCATTAGAAATGTGAGATTCTGTGTTTAGCTTTGATGTTCTCCCTCGATTTTCTGTGCACAAAAAAACAGCAGAACTGAAATGACCAAGCTCTTTTTTTTTTTTACTTTTTAAAACGAAGACACTTGACGTGTGTTTTTTCCCTTTCAGATGGTACGTGCCTCTTTTCACACTCATCTTCCTGATGATCTTCTGCTACGCCAGGATCATCTGCGTGGCCAATCAGAGAGTGAGTGCACGACGTGCAGCCGACACGTAGCCTGCGAGGAATGCAGCTAAGTCCTAAAAACTGTGAACTGTGGTGAACTTTCAGAGACGACTGCATATCTGCATGCTCTCACAAATTCAACAACGTTAACAGGAACAACCAGCTTATTTTAATTAAAATATCTTATAGACGCCCCTCTGATGAGCAGAGGCTATTTAAGGGATAAATCTTTGCTTTCAAGCCTTGAACCGTCGCCTATCACTCGATACTGAGTTGTTGTCACCCGGCTGCTGGAATTTGTTGACATTTCCTCAGCAACATCCTGAACAGGTTGTAAACAGGCCAACTCTGACTGTTTGAGCTGCTTTATTCGGAGGTAAATCTAAACCGAGAATTCGGCTTGTAAACAACAATACTGGTTTATAACGCAGACAGTTCAGGCGATACTTTTGCTGTTTGTCTTTGTTGTCTTTGTTCAAATACACTTAGAAAAAGAGCGTGTTGGTTTAAGAACTGTGCGAGTGCCGAACTCTTTTGTGAAATAATTACAGCTGGGCTCAGATTAACGCTGTGGGTACTTTTGCCAAAAGCAATACTGGTCAAAACTGTTAAATTTACAGACAGGTTGGAATATTTACATATATATATATATATAATATGTGAAAACAGTGCTTATGCTTCTAATTGACTTATTTTTTAAAAATCTAATGTGGAATGTACCAAAATCAGAAATGGTCATCTCCGCCTTACAGGTAGGCTGTACACCGTCACACACCTGTTCCAGCCTCTGAAAAATGAGGGTTTTTTTTCTTCTTTTCACAGTTTCATTTGGCATAATCAGCTGATTAGCTCGTGTGCTTTCAATGCTGACTTGCAGCGTTTTGGCGTTGCTCGTCATTGTCAAAGAGCTGCAGCAGCCCAGAGGCAGCGAGTGTTTGACAAAGTTCACATAGCTGCCATTCCCCTGATCTGACGACACGGCAGACAGAACAATGCCGGCAGACTCGTGTCGCAACAAAGCGCACGGAGGTTTTGGGTGTGATTCTTCGAATACAGAGGCAGAATAAGAGACAGTCCCGCGAAAACCTCATCGGACCTGCAGTGTCGCGTCATCCTGAATGTTGGGATTTTTTTATTTGTTTTGTTTTCTGGAGTGAGGAGGATTTGTACTGATAGCCAGGCTGCAGAGAGATGACAACAGAGACAGACAGCAGGTAGCTGAGGGGCAGCAGCAGGAAAAGAGGCTATGCAGCTCTTCATCATGACAGTGATGAAGAGAATGAATGAATGTAGCTGGTTTTCAACCTGCATCTCATAACTCATTCAGCTCACAGTCTTCAGCGATCTTCCCCTCTTCCCCTCCGTCTCTGAATCTTTTCTCCACCTTCGTTATTTTCTGCTTTTTCCCTTCTTTCCTTTTAGCATTTATCCTTCTGTCTCTGTTCGTTTTCCTGGTCCCCCTTCTTTTTTTCCCCTCCTGTTCCGTGTGTCTCTCCCCCTTCTCTTCGCCGTTTTGCTTTCTCTATCATATTTATGAAGAGCTCAAGCCTTATCTCTTTTCAGCTGCAGGCTGTCTCACTTGAAAGAGTTTCAAAAGCTTTGAAAGCGGGGTAGGTGGCGACGCAACGGAGAAAGGGATAAAGAAGAGGGGGCTGACTGAGGAGAGGTGGGATGTTAGCTGGACGAAGAAGTTTTTCCACTTTGTTGGAGACAGATAGGCGAGAGCGGGGTGAAATGACTCTGTAAATCATGGATTTACCAAGTCGCATGCATTATTTATAGAAGCCTGGACACATTTCGAGCCGCTGCGTGAGATCAGACTAACTAGGATGAAGCTAATGAGTCATTTCGGGCCACACCGAGAGTTCTGGGAGTGCTGTGGTATTTGCTGCGCGGATGCGTTGTGTGCACGCCCGCCTCTCTCCACCCGGGCCTCACGCCTCGACACTTACCGCGCAAAGCTGCCGGCCTCTCTCTGGGAATGAAGTGAGCGCCGGGTGTGCACACCGGAGACCTGGCCGAAGCCTAATGATATTGCCACTTATCTTTGGTTGTTTGTTGATTTTGATGGATAGTGTTGTTCAGCCGCTGTGGAAGAAGTTCAGTCTAATCGCCAACAGCTACTCGGTGTGTGTGTGTGTGTGTGTGTGTGTGCGCGCGCCCCCCCACCGGCCTGCACTAACACACCATGGTCACACAAAGATTTACAGTGACAATCACGTCAGCGCAGAGAAACCATGGCAACATTGAGTTAATAAATAGCAGAACAGAAGAGCTGTTAGCGCATATTGTTCATGCCGCCTTTTGTGCGTCTGAAGCTCACTCAGGGCCTCCAGAGATTCGCCTCTGATGTCTTGGGTTACATAAACCTCCTGGTTTGCCACGGCCCTCCCCCCCCCCATGACTATCCCACCATTGCAAATCCCAGCCTTTTGCCTGGATGTGTGTGTGTGTGTGCGCGTGCGTGCGTGCGTGCGTGCGCGCATCTGTGTTTCTGCGCGTGTCTGTTGACATTTTCCACTGGTTCCCTGGAGAGGGGACGCAGAGGAAGACTGAAAACTATTTCCCACGTTCTTTGCCGAGATCTGAGATCCGCTGTGTTTGCTCCATTTTTTTTTTCCATCACATTTTTTGTTTTTTTTTTGTTTTTTCTTTCCAAAGAATTCTCCTCATCCTCTCCACAATCTCGCCTTGTTTTCTTCTTCCGCTGTCATATTGTGTGCACTGGAGCTGATCCGTTTCCGTGAGATGCTGCAAGCTGTTTAAGTGCTCGCCTCTGCCTCTGAGCTTAGCACTCCGGTGTGAAGTGGCCAATTTTGCGGCGGTGGGTGAGAAGGTGGAGAGATTTGGCATTGGTGTGATCGTTCAATGTTATTTTTGTTCCAACTTGTGACTGTCGAGTCTGACCTCTAAACACAGTGCCACACTTTATAAGTTGAAAAAAAAAAAAAAAAAATCAAAACAAAGGTGATTGAAATGATGAAACCACCACAAACCTTTTCCCAGTAATTGCACTGACCTTTTTTTTTTTTTTTTTTTTTTTGAACAGATGCAGTCATGGTTGGGAACCTTCAACCCAGAGAGGGAGAGGCGTAAGGTAATGGTCTGACCATCACATTTTCAGCTCTCACACACACACACGCACGCACGCACACACACGCAGCGCGTGAGGATTAGAGCGTCTGCAGGATTAGCGCCGGCCGTCATG
The DNA here is from genome assembly GCF_902148845.1 of Salarias fasciatus. Lineage (NCBI taxonomy): Eukaryota > Metazoa > Chordata > Actinopteri > Blenniiformes > Blenniidae > Salarias > Salarias fasciatus. The sequence continues at coordinate 30,821,325 of NC_043760.1, read as the reverse complement.
CTGGGTAGGTGTCAAACACAGCGGGGAGCAATTTGACCTCTTGACTCTGTTCCCGTCTGCGTGCGCTGGCATGTATATAGAAATGTGCGCACGCAGGGAGGAACGTGTTTAAACCCTGAACCCTAATGAATTAGTGACGATCAGATGGACATGAAAGGAGCGGCGTTCAAACTGCAGCGTCGGGAGGACAGGGGAAAGCAGATGAAATTGGAAGAGAACGTCAGCCGAGCCGGTCCTCATGGGAGTTACTCCACAGTTTGGTTGAGTGCGGGTGCGATTTCCTGACATTTGACCTTTACTCCTCGTGTGTCACTATGGATATTGACTTTACTGACCGCTATTTAAAATTTCAACGCAGTTCCATCGGATTCAGGTGCAGCGAGACACAACTAGTCAAAGCAAGCAGCAGAGGAAGAAAATGTCTCTTTTGACTCTGTCTGGAATGAAGTTTGAGCCACATGTCGAAAGCAGAACTTGTACCACTTTTCAGAGCACATAGTTTTCTTTACTGTAAATGCAACTAAAGAACCTTAAAGCAATACTTTTACGGCTATGCTTATTTCAACTGACGCCAAGCGCCTGTGCTTTAGTGCATGTGAGGAATGTGAGTGGCTGACTTCCTCCTCTGGATAAAGGAGGCCTGAATGGAACAGCTTTACCTGAAGTGGTCCTAACGTCATAAAACACACACAGGGAAGTAAAAGTTGTGTTGCCACCATTCACTTTCACTTAAACTGACAGAGATGGCTGTTTAAGACCAGATTGTGAAAACTGAACCTTGTCACTCTGTAGCTTGAATCTGCCTGAACCCCAGTGTCTCCCACAGAGCCTGGATCGCCACTGAAACAATCTGAGAGTTTCAGGCAGCAGTCCCTTGCTGACTCCGTTTATTTCTCGCTCCCTCCTCCTCCTCCTCTCGTCCCCCTCCCCCTCCGCTGGGCCGTGGCGTCTGTGCCAGGCAGCAGGAGGTGTGAGAGGGCAGGTTAGGGTTAAGGTTATGTAGATGCTGCCCCTAAGTGGCAGTGATAATTACTGCACACTGAACTGGCGTAACCCTCGCTCGGTGTCATGTGTGTGCGCGTGAACGCGTGGCTGCAGCGCTCACACTCTTCATGTGGGCTAATTGCTATGTGTAGCACAGAGTGTAAATAAGTCAGCAGTGGTTTTTATCACACTCTCTCTTTCCTCGTATTTCTCTGTCCCCATCGCTCTCCTCATTTCCATCTGTTTTCCGCTCTGCCTTTCACTTTGCGCTTGCTCTCTTTTCTCCCTGTCTTTCCCTTCGCTTTCTTTCTCACCCCCTCCCTCCGTCTCTCTCACTCTTGTACTCATACCCAGCATGAATAAAGCAGCAAGCCAGGTTCATGGACATGAATATTTATGAGAGTTTATGCACGCGCTGCGATGCTTTAAAACAACAACAACAGCCTCCCAGATTGTGCTTGCCAAGCCGGCGAGCTCCGGTTCATGTGTGTGTGTGCTCGCGCGCGTGTGTGTGTGAGTGTGTGTGTAGCAGCAGGTGTAAACCAGAGAAAGCGAATCCTGCTGGGTGTCTGAAGACCGCTGGCTTCGCTGATTTCCATCCGCTTCGCCACATCTCTCTCCTTCCATGCTCTGTTACCGTGTCACACGCACACGTGCACGCTCATCATGTTTTCTTGGTCATGCATGTAGTTTTTGCAGTTTGCTTGTCTTTCCCTGATTCGGCCTGGCACTATCCACACCCCCCCCCCCCCCCCCCCCCCCACAACGCCTCTGTTTTTCTGGCTGAAAGTGATGATATGCAAACTTAGCGCTGGCTCCTGCGTGGCCTCGCCGCGCTTGTGACCCGCCTGCAATGTGACTTGAATGATTTATCTGTGGTCGTGAGCCCCGCCATGTCTTGAAGCGGTGTGCCAAACGGAGGAACACTCGCACAAAAGCAGCTCAGTTCCATCGGGCAGCAGCGAAGCTGCCGGAGCACATGACGAGCCGCTGGTTCGTCATCGTCTCAGGTCACTGCTTCACTCGACCACAGAGGCTTCCTCTTGATCAGCAACGTCATGTGTGTGCTTGAATGTTGGTACACACACACACGAGTTGGGAGCGTTGTAAAGCCTTGTACCTTCACTGTGTCGCCTCCATATTTGTGTATCTTCATTTATCCATCAAACTGGGATTTGCTGCCGTCACCAACAGAAGAAGTAACTTGGAGGAAAAGACGCTTATACAACTCTGCCATTTCGTCTGCCCCGGATGAAAGATGGGCAATCGTAGCTCCAAGTGCTTGGTCTTATATCACGGACAGCTGTTCTGACAGTTGTGTGACCACAGACGGCCTGAGATAATGTTCTGATGGTGTCAGAGATTTCATGGCCGCCGTCTCGCTGCGCAGCACAGTGTGAGCGCCGCTGCGAACGGCAGCGACTCGCAGCAAACAGGAAAGCAGCGGAAAATGACTCAGTTATCAAAGTGACGCCAGTGATGCCCTTAAAGATTTATTTATTTATTATTTAGTAGATTCCCGAGGAATCAAAATCCTGCACTAGAACAGCTGCAACACTCCTGATTGCAAAGACGGGCTCCTAATCGGGCTTTTTTTTATGAGCCTAACGATGACTTAATCCTTAGATTCAGGCTTTTAAACAACATTTTCATGCAAAAACAGGAAACTTTTCTTGCGTCTTGGGGGACAACTGTGCCCAGAGTCACTGAAAACACAACTTCCTGAATACGCTCTGACTCTGTCTCCTTGTGGACGGGGGAAAATGCAACTTTTCTGAAAGACATGCGCGCGAGGGAATAGCTTTTCGACACATGCGCCATCTCCTGAGTGGAGTGACTGGGACTTGGTGGTTTCAGAGATTAGAGCTACCCTAATAGCAGTTCAGCTTCATGATGGGTCCAAGAAAGAAATGGAGACATACGAGCTCATAATGAGCTTCAACCTCACGCCCTAAAGTACGTTGCGGCGGTTGTCGGCTGGTTCAGTGGAGAGCGACGTCGTGCCGTCAAACTTTCTGCCGTACCCAAGTTTATGAAATCCACTTCACACAGCGTAGTAGCTCATAAACTTATAAGACTGCTAAAATTGCACAGTCTGTAGGAGCCTTACATCGCGAGGACAGCTGGGTTTGTGTCTCGTAGGTTCTAAATCAGGACAGAAAAGTGCGTACAGTACAGCTCCTGCTGGCGGGATCCACCCTACAGCTGCAAGACGACCAGCAGGAGCGCTCAGCAGTGTCTCCGGTTCATCTAAATAATGCATCCGGGCTTAAAAAGTTTATAAAAAGTAATTGAGAAGTCAAAACATTTGTAATTGTTTTCATTATTCTTTGTGAAATCATATCATTTTAGCTGCCAAAACAATCTCACCACAAGCTTACTTCTGTGATTCTATTACACAATCCTCCCTGACAAGTTGTTAACTTAGTTGTCACTCAGTTTTTTTTGCTTTTTTTTTTTTCACAGCACTTTCAGGACTTCCCCTCCTTGGCAGCAGCATAGTTAAGATTAAAAAATTTGGAAACAAATGGAGCTAAATTCTATCAGCGCACTTTTAAATAAGTCCCAAAACGTCACATCGTTGACGAAGACCCTGCGATGGATATTTGTGTTAATTCTGCTGCTGAGAAAGCTGAGTGCAATTTACTGTGTGGAGAAAAAAACAAAATGGCCTTAGAAAATGTAATGTGATTTTTGATCATGTTTAGTCTCTGAATTCTACTCCCCAAAATCCTTGAAAAGTCCTCGAATTTGTGGCTGAAGTGCCTTTAGTAAAAAGCGGTGGCGTTATTTTTAGAGTAAGCCTTTTGCGAGACGAGCGTGAGCGGGGGTGAGTGCTGTGGGTGGCGGAGGGGACGGCTTGCTCCCGATAACTGTCTGTAATCTAGCGTGTGTCATTAACGTTGGGACCGCTGCGCCCACTCCACATAATTACGGTTTCATTCCCCTCTGCTTCCCGAGCAGCGTTGGGGCCTGTGACACCGGAGGACTGTGATTAAAAACACGAGGCACTTTACCCGCTCCCTTCCTCCTCCTCCTCCTCCTCCTCCTCCTCCTCCTCTTCCTCCTCTTCCATTCTACATCCTTTCCTCTGTGCACTGAAATTCCTCAAATGCCTCTCTCTACACCTCACCTAAATTTGATCTGAGATAACTTGGCTCCGTGCGGTCTTTTAATGCCTTTTTCTGGAAACCGTTTGCAACAAAAATATACACACACACATACACACACTCGCGCGCGCCGGGCTCACAGAGCCGCAAATCTCTTTTCCACAGAGCATCCTTCGGGCTTCTGGCTTGCCCTTTTCCGCTTTTCCGATGAGACATTCCTCCCGGTGCACACACAGCGACATACACGCGCACACACACACACACACACGCGCGCGCCTGACGAGAGGCAGATCCCGACACGGCCGTGATGTCCGGGCCGGCCGTCATAATGGACACTAATAGGGCTGAGCTTAATGTCTGCCTCTGGGTGACACTGCTCTGGACAGCCATGTGGAAAGGCGACTGGTCCCTGTTCAGCTGATCACACACACACACACACACACGCACAGCCTCCATTCGTTACACAGTGAAAACCTTGGCTCTACCTACCTCTAGCATGCGCGCACACACACACACGCGTGCGAAAGATAAAATAGCAGCGGATTTTCGTTTGAATTGTTTAAAATGCCTGCGTTAGAGCTTGCACGCCTCAGGGTCTTTCTGGTGAGTAATTAATTTCCAGCATGTGGGGGTAGAGACCAGAGCTTGTGGGCCTGCCTCCTGGCTCCAACTGTCTGCGTGCGCGTGTGTGTGTGTGTGTGTGTGAATCTGTGTGAATGTGTGTGAGAGAGAAAAAAAGGGAAGCCAGGCTTTGCGCTGGCTCGGCTACCACGTCCTCGCCTGGAGGGGGAGGAGGAGGAGGAGGAGGAGGAGGAGGGGGAGGGGGGACAGCGCAGCGCAGAAAATCGATCCAGGGGCCGCGCTGCTCAGCCTCCTCCGGACGCAGGAGTTCTCCTCTCCCGGGAATTAGATAACGGCTTGTAAAAGCTCTCCACCACCAGGCGCTACCCCTCCTCGACTTTTAGCTGCTCCGGCGCCTCTCCGCCCGCCCGCCCGCCCGCCTGTCCACCGCATATTGAATTCATCCCCTCCACATTCCAGCAAAGTATTAGCTCCTGCTTTAATTGGAATCCCCGTTTCTTCTCATAACTGTGTGGATATTGCGTATTATCAGCAGGTTAATATTTTATTAGGTTTTAATTGGCCTTTGTTGTTTCCCTCAGTTGCTCTGATCTCCCCGTTAAGACGCCGACTGCGTGTGCATGCGTGCGCTATAAAGACGAGACGTGAGTGTTAATGTGAGCGTGCGGTTCCCCCACACGGGTCAGCTGTGGCTTCTCCTTCCTTCCAGGTGTCCTTGGCGGAGGAGATCAAGCCGCTGAAGTGGTATCCCTCCGTTTACCTGCTGGTTTCCCTTTTCCCCCTCATCAACAGGTAACGCACACGCCGACACACACACACACACACACACACACACACACACACACACACACACACACACACACACACACCACCACCACGGCCCATAAACTCTCTATCCTGTCATTTTTATTTGCATATTAGCTTCACTCCGCTGTCTCGTCACTTATTGCCGACACACACACACACACACACACACACACACACACACACACACACACCGCCGTGCCTTTCAAGTCCTCCGCTGCTCTGTCTTATCTGAACTCTGAGAAATCTACGCGCTCTCTGTGGCAGGAAGAAGACTGGAGGAGGGTGTGTGTGTGTGTGTGTGTGTGTGTGTGTGTGTGTGTGTGTGTGTGTGTGTGTGTGTCTGAGAGATGGAGGTATAGAGCATTTTATTGGCTTTTATAAAACCAGAGCTTCATCGGCTGAGGGCTGGCGGGAGGAGGCGGGTGGTCCAGTAAATGATAACCCCGGCGCTGTTATTACTCCTTCACTCCCTTCTCCGCCCCCCCCCCCCTTTCCTTTTTTCATTTGCTGCCCCCCCCCACCTCCACCACCTCCCCCCCACCCCCCACATGGAGCCGGTGTGATTGACAGGTCAGGGTTACTAAGTGATTAGCTGCAGCGGCTCTGCTTGTCGCCACGGCGATGTAGGCGGAGACACAGGTCAATTACAGGGTCAACGTCTTTCAAAGGCTCCGCTCAAACTGCTGCCCATCCCCCCACTCACCTTCCTCTTGTGCCGCCCTCCTCTTACCCCCCCCCCCTTCGTCCTCCCCCCTCACCATTCACCTCTCCACCGTGCCCCCCCCCCCAACGTGCACCGGCTGTCGGCTGATGAAGATGACAAACTGCATCCTGTGCTAACCCCTCACCCCCCCCTCACCCCCCCTCACCCCACCCCATCCTTGTCATCCCTTCCTCTCGCCCTCTTTTTGCGCTCAAAAAGTCTTTGTTATAGCCCGCTTATTTTCACTCTTCCTCACTCGGGCTCTCCGTCTTTCGGCTTCTGTGTTTTTATGTCACCCCCCCCCCCCCCACACACCCCTCCTTCCTCCTCCACTTTTCCTCTCCGTAGCCACACAAAGCCCTCTCTCTCCCTCGCTCTCTCTCTCTCGCTCCCTCTCTTGAGCAAATACGCTTTCGCTCAGCTCCGCTCTGCCTTTCTCCAGAGAGCGAACGAGGAGAAAACGGGAATGAATTGCTCTCTCGACGTCGTCCTCCACCCCTCCCTCCCTCCATCCTCCTCCTCCCCCCCCTCCCGTTCAGCAGCGCTGGCTGTATATATCTCCGGCTCCTATTAATTTGTTAGCCTCCCCTCCCTTTCCCCCTTCCCCTCCTCGCCTGCCTCCCTCCCTCCCCCGGCTCATATCCTCCTCCGCCTCCTCCTCCTCCCCTCTTTCTCCATCTCTCCCTCCTTCCTTCCCTCCCTCCCCGCCGCTGAGTGCTGGAGTGTGTAAAGTGTTTGTCACGGTGCCGTGCCGATGTCGCTGTGCTCTGCTTCCGCACGGCAGACAGCCTCAGTGTGTGTGTGTGTGTGTGTGTGTGTGTGTGTGTGTGTGTGTGTGTGTGTGTGTGTGTGTGTGTGTGTGTGTGTGTGTGTGTGTGTGTGTGTGTGTGCGTGCGCGCGCGCGTGCGCGTGTGTGTGCGTGTGTATGCGTCCGTGTGCGTGTGTGTGTGCATGCGTAAGCGTCCGTGTGCGTGTGTGTGTGCATGCGTAAGCGTACATGCGTGTGCACTTGTTTGTCCGCTTCTGCTGGAGTGTGTGTGTGCGTGTGTGCGCTTTTTCCACGTCTGTGCATGAGCCCTCCTGTGTGTGTGTGTGTGCGTGTGCGTGTGCGCACGCATTTATATTTTGTGTGTGCATGCCTGCCATGTGTGTGTCTGAGTGGGGGATTATTTCTATCTGAGCTCCAAAGCCTCCTAAACAGGGCTTAGAGAGACGGCCCAGGGCAGCAGCTAAAGCCGTCGGGTAGAGCTCTCTCTTTCTCGCTCCCTCGCTCGCTCGCTCGCCCGCTCGCCCCGCGCCGTCTCTGCTGCGCTCTCTCTCTCTGTGCCATTTCTCCCTGCCCTGATCCATTGCGTTAATACACAGACACTCCCACACACAAACACACTGTTGTTCCGGCCCTCATCTGCTGCCGAGCACACACACACACACATACACGCACACACACAAACATGCACGCAGTCACACGCCACACGCAATTTTAATCTGTTCCAAATGCACACTGGTAAATGTGTTAATTCGACACCAGCTGTTGCGAATTGAAATGGGAAAGCTCTCCTACTTTTCCTCGCCCGCGCTCGCACACACACGCATGGACAAGTCATTATATATCATTTTGCCGTACACATCTCTTTCGCTCTTCCTTTTCTCACACACACACACACACACACACACACACACACACACACACACACACACACACACACTCTCATTCACTTGCCCTCATTTGGCCACACAAAAGTAGCACCAGACACTCACACCTTCGCACTTATCCCTCCTCCTTCTCCTCCCCTTTCTCGTTCTCCCTCTTTCTCTCGCTCCATCCCACTTCAGTCTCTCTCGCAGCTCTTTGTGTGAGAGTGTGTGTGTGTGTGTGTGTGTGTGTGTGTGTGTGCGCGGTGTGTAAGCACTGCCTGGGCACGACGAGAGTTTTCACAGTCTGCTTCTCACATCGCCTCCCCTGTGTGCTTTATGGTGTGGGTGTGTGTTTGTTTACAAGGCTTGTCTAGATTCCTACTGTGCGCGCTTGTATGCTTGTTTGCATAAATAAGCCCTCTCTTCGGAACCTAGCTGCTGATTTCTGTGGCGCGTCGCGGCTTGATGTGCAAGTGCTCCTCCTGGACAGCCTCCCCGTCTTTTACGAGGACTTTGTGCGCTCCTCAAACACACCGCTTTCCCGTTTTAACGCCGAGCGGGGAGAAATTGGCCTCTCTATTCAGTGTTGTTGTGGTTTCTTTTTTTCCCCTCCCCGCTCTTTTCCCGTCAGGCTTTGTCTCGAAGCCCGAACTCCCGTCTGTAAAGCTGTTGCCTTTGAGCAATCAGGGTTGCGTACCTCGAGGAGGGGTGCTTCAGCGGGGATAGATTGGCCCTGCCGGCGGGGCTTGAACCGGGGATGTGTCTGTAACCTTGAGCTCACCCTGTCGCTCCAGGAGGCAGGCCGGCTCCTCCCGGTTATTCCTGGCTTCCCTGGATGCTGCGTGTTGGTTCGGTGCCGTGCACGGGCCTATATACGTGCTTGCAGGGGATTTTTGTACGGGCTCCCTACAGCGCCTAAGCCCCCCGCCTTTCTCTGGAGGAGATCTGATTTCCCTGCTCCAGGCGAGCAGCGAGAACAAGACGGCGCGTGCACGCCGCCGCGTGCGCCTCGCCGTGCGCCTCCCGCGTCTGTGTGTGCGCGCGAACACGCGCAGCCCGGGCCAGGCAGACCTTCCCCATCTCCGTTCTGCGCTTTGAAAAACGAGGGAGGAAATCTCAGAGCAGCAGTTATTATTCATCCCTCAAAGAGAACGGGGAGGAGGCGGCGGCAGCGGCGGCGGCGGCGGAGGAGGAGGAGGAGGAGGAGGAGGGACGGGGGGATGGATGGAGGGAGGAAGGAAGAAAGAGAGAGCCAAACGGGAGGGATGAAGGAGGGGTGGGGGGGATACATTAACTCTTATCTCACTGTATTCGGCATTCTGCATCCCAGGATGCGCTTTTTCTCTCCCTCTGCCTTTCGCGCTCCCCTCTTTCCTTTCTACACTTCTTTCCTTCCGTTCCTTGCCTCCATGCCTCTCGAAATATCTCACACTTGGCGTGTGCGCACATGTGTTTGGGCCTCCGTGTGTGTGTGTGTGTGTGTGTGTGTGTAGGCTGGTGTGTGTGGTTTCTTCTGGATAAGCTACGATCTTTGCTGGAGCATTTTGTTTAGTTGGAAGAAGTGAGCCGATGCCGAAAGGATATATTCAAGGTTCCGACGCTCATCTTTATTTGTGCGCAGGCCTTCTTTATTTAACTCTCTCTTCCCTTTCAGTTTACTATATGAAGGGTAGCAGCGCCAACCCGGTGGGTTCAGATAAAAAAGTTTTGAACTTGATGGTGGATATTTGGCGCTTTTTGCCAGGTAAAAGTGAGGTAAAAGTCTTTTGTCCTCTTTTCTCTCTCTCTCTCTCTCTCTCTCTCTCTCTCTCTCTCTCTGTCTCTCTCACTCACTCTCGCTCTCTCTCTCCTCTCTCTCTTTTTTTTATTGCACGGCTTTTGCAAGAGTGGCATCAGAGCCTCAAAGAGGGTTTTGCCACCAAAGTCAGAATCAGCGCTTTTTCATTGCAACTTAAACGCTGCGAGTTCGCTCATTAAGAAAGCACACGGAGCGACGACCAGATTACAGCTTCAGTGTTTTTTTTGTTTTTTTTTTTCCCAATTTGCTGGCAGACGTCTTGAACCCTTGTAGCTGGGAGGCGTCTCTGAGGTCGAAGGTCGCGCCCTTTGATAGCACGGCCACATGTGACTGTGCGACAGGTCGTGTCCACTTCTGTTCATTTTAGAGCCTCATTAATTCAAGTTGTAAACAAGGAGGATGCATTTTGCCGAGGCCTGCAGTTACTTTTGATAAGTGTTCAGGGTTAATTATTAATGTTGGGTCTCCAGTCTCATTGGTTGACGTCATTCTAGAACTTTCTACATGATTCTCTTGCATTTGAGGTTCATTCTGATTTTCCTCTCAGCTTTCCTCCAGTTGGAACATTTTATCTTCATTCACGACAGTTTTAGTGACTTCTCTTCACTTTTACCTTTTTCTTGACGTTTCCTCTCCGATCACTCCTGCTGGTTCTTAATGTTTAGCTTAGATTATTGATATCTCATCTTTATTCAGAAGTTTTGTGGCTTCTTACTTCTTTTTCACTTTTATTAAAAGTTAAATTTTTGTATTCTTTGATGGCGGCGTTTTAACTTAACGTTTCGATTTTTTGAGTAATTCCTGAACTTCATCCAGGAGATCCTGACTTTTTACCGTTCCAGCATTTCTTGTAAAGTCACAAATTCTCATGTTACTTATCAATAGTTCACTCATCTGTTGATATTTCATCTGCAGCTCCGACAGTTTTTTGTTACTTCTTGAGATTTGAACCTAATTCATGACTTTGAATTTTTCTTGACCGGATTTCTTGTTCCTCATCAAACTTCCCATGTTACTGTTTGACATTTTGACATTTCCTCTATAACCTCAGTTTTTTGGCAATCTCAGCTTTGAATGTGATTTTATGTGTTAATTGAAGTAATTCGATAAAGCTGTAGAGTTACATGTATAGATGTTTGTAATGTTACCTCCTGTGAGTTCAAATTTGTTCGTGACTTTCAACAGGATTTTTCTGTTTCTTCTTGACGCTCCGGCTCCTTTTGTGACATTTATTCTTTAAGATATCTAACATTATTTATTTAATATTTTGTATTTCAGCAGTACCCATATTTCAGCCATACCCCTTTTTTTATCAGTATTTTATTCCTGTACTATTGTTTTATATGTTGTTTTCTGATTTTCTCCCAGTTCTTTGCAGCTGGTCGTTGTTGTGAACAGTGTGTCTTCTTTACCGTTCCTTTAGTGTTTGTTTTTTATTTCATGGTTTTTATGACTTTTTGTGTTGATTCTCAACATTTTGTCCTTTTTCTTATTATTCTTTGAGGCATTTAGTCTTCAATTGTGTTTTTTAAAGTTTGTCAGCATTCTGTCTTCATTGGTAAAATGTAACCTTTTTTTTCAGACTTTTCTACATTTTGTCTTTAGTTTGGACATTTGCTCATCATTTTACATTTATTCTTCATCAGTCCATAAGTCTCTGCTTTAATTGGGACCTTTCATTTTTATCCTCAACTCTTTATTTCTGTGTTGTCATTCTGCTCTCTCCATCTTTATTTTCACGAGTTTCGAGTTAAAGTGCGATCTTCGTATTTATTTTCCACCCTTCCGCTGCGTTGGTGGCGTTTCTCCTCTCTGCATTCGGCCCTCGTGCTTTGTGGCGTTACTCTGAGTTACGGGCGACCGAGAGCCGCGCAGCCATTCGTCTCTCATTGAGCAGCGGTGACGCTTCGCTATTCATCCCCATTTAGCCAGACAGAGAGCTGGCCTACAGGGCTGTGTTAAGTGCGCGCGCGCACACACACACACACACACACACACACACACACACACACACACACACACACACACAGAGGGCCGACGCCACAGCCCTCACTGGACACACACAGATACGAGCAGCGACGCCGGTGGCGTTTGGCGCTCTCGCCCAGGAACAGCTATGTACTCCAGATTACGTGGATGTGTTTGCATGCACGTCTAAGACACACACACGCGCGCGCGCGCACAGAACTTCCATGTATGGGCATTCTCATTTGCTCAAGGTAATTAAACTATACACTGACCCTCAGGTCCCTATATACACACACATAAGCCATTCACTCATATAGATCCCGCTGCAGACGTGCTCGCTGCATGCAGGCCCGTATAGACGTCCGTATACATGCATTCATGTTCATGCTTATGGTAGACTGGCGGAAACGCCAGAGGAGATACTGGATAACCTCCACGCACACACTTTCTTCCACGCACACGTCAGTTGGTGCACGCAAACACAAACGCGTGGACGCGCGCGCGCACGCACGCACGCACGCACCCACACACACGCCCGCCCGCCTCCCCCCTCCCGCCGCTCTTTCAGGCACGTCTTTAAATATTCATCACTCTGGCTGCTCTGAGAGTGCCGTAAACGCTGCCTCACACTCCAGGGAATCGCTAAAGCCTACTCTATCATCTGCTCTCCTTCCCTCCCTCCGCTCCCTATCGCTCGCTCGCTCGCTCGCACACACACACACACACACACACGCACGCACGCACGCGCACAAACTTCCAGCCACAGATGCTCACGTGCACAAACACTGGAAGGCACAGCCAGCGGCGTCGCCGGACACACACACACGCAGGTACACAGATCCGGCGCCGGGGAGACACATGCGCGGCGATGTGCGGCGAACAGATTTCTTTGCGGCGCGCTCGCTCGCTCGCTCGCTCGCTCGCTCGCACGCGCGCGTTTACCGGCTCCCGGCACAGCGGGCTGAGCGGTGTTGTGTTCCAGGAAACAGGATGTCTCTTTGTTTGGGTTTCATTCTGTTGGTGAGCGTTAGCCGCCTCAGTCCCCGGGGTCTTTGTGTGCCTCTTTGTCTGCCGCCGTGCGCATCCCATGCAGGTGTGCGTGTGCTTGTTTATATGTATCAGCCTAGTTCCAGGAATATTCAGGGAAATTATCAAGCGGCTCGTGCGTTCACGCACTACGTGTCCCCGGACGTATGTGAAGCGGCAGTCGTCCCCCTCGGCGCTTCTCCACACGCTGACCTCTCCATCAGAGGAGATTTGTTTCCAGTTTTCAGCGTGCAACTTTTCCGTGCAGACGCACTCATGCACCCTGAAGACCATGTTTTATTTAGGTGATGCTGCGCCCCGGGGACTGGAGATTCGCATGTATGTATTTATAGGCTGCGCCGTCTTCCCGCTGATAGCTCCCGAGCGTCCGGAGCCTCGTCCACGCCGGAGCGTCTCATCACGTCCGTCCCGTTCAGGGGAAAACCTGTCTCGGTGCTTTGTTGCTCGGCACCAGTAAATCGGAAAACACTTCAGTTCACAAGTTCCCAAAGACTCGGTGATGAGTCCAAAAGGAGCCCTCTCTGCTCATTTTCAGGGTTATTTCTGCTCCGTTTTTAGGGAATCCGCTGAGGTAGCTGTTACTGATTCACAATCTGAAAAAGTCCTTGTTCGTCTCAGACCGACCTCCACTATAAAAACCCCTTTCCTCTCCTGAAAGTATGTTTTTCAAGCAACACTCAAGTGCATCGCGTGCTTGTAATTTGACACCAGCTTCTCATTGATCACTCTCATATCTGGAGCTGGCGTTCACATCGACGATTTCCTCATGACTTGAGTTAATTGTTTGTCTTCTAAGAATTCAATAAATAATGCATTTGGCCTAATTGTTGCACTCTTTGACCTCATTAAAAATGAACACCCAACACCGTTACTTCATTTGCAACAGGAAATAACGGAGTTCCCTCTAAAGGTGACGGCGAGCCTTTATGTTTGCTTAGAGCTTCAGCTACAAGAAAAAGCAATTTAAATCCACTGACTTAAACTTGGGATCATTTTATATACATTTAATTTGTTGCATAGCAAATTCAACGTGAAATATTCCACCGCTGCAGTGATTGTGTTTCCATTTAGAATTCAGTCTTTGAAATCAAGGTCAACGCTGGCAGTATGTTCTGGACTTTTTTGATTTTCTGTCAGCATCAGTAAGCAGCATCAGGATCTTGTTGGCCACTGTGAAACATGTGATTTGTCTGGAGGAAGGGAAAAAAAAAAGAGAGAGAGAGAGAGAGAGAGAGAGGAGAAGTCAGTCAGTCATCGAGTGGAAGGAAGTGCAATCGAGTTCAGGATGGCTTCTCTGTCTGGCCATCTTCCACTCCTGGGAAGGAGTTCTCGTCCAAGCTGTTAAAGTGCGGCTCACCCACAACTCTGAGGATGTGTGGCACGACAATTAGAGCCAGACAAAAAGGTGAACTTGGAGATGGGGGGGTTGGGGGGGGGGTGGAAAGAGGCATAAACTGGCAGAGGGGGATATTGGAGGAGATAGGGAGAGGCAACGGCTGAGGGATTTTTGAGAGAGAGAGCGAGAGAGAGAGAGGTTCAAAGAGTGACTGACAGCATGATAGATGGAAGGTCTGAATAAGTGAGCGCGGCTGGGAGACGCCGTGCGAGTGCTAATGATTGACTGCATGCTTACAGGTGGGAGCAGACCCGCACTTAAAGCCGCGTACGTCTGCGTGCGAGCGTGCACGTGCGTGCCTTTATTGTTGTTGACCGTTTGCTCCCGATATTGTATACACAGTATCGTCCCCGTTGTGAGACTCGCTCGACTCACGCCGCACACACACACACACACACACACACCCTGACACACAAACACAGACAGGCGCACACACACAGACACACGCGCAGGCAGGAGCTCAGCCAGGCATCGCCCGCAGCCACGCTCTCCTTCCCACCGCTGCCTCCCTCATTCATCTTTCATTAGCCTGGCTCACACAGGAGAAGCAGCCTACCACCCCCCGTCTCCGCACGCCTCCACCCGTCGCTCCGTCTTCCCCTTCTCTCTCTCTCTCTCTCTCTCTCTCTCTCTCTCTCTCTCTCTCTCTCTCTCTCTCTCTCTCTCTCTCTCTCTCTCTCTCTCTCTCTTTAACCTCCCTGCCTTTTTCCCTTCCCGTCTTATCTTCGTTCCTCTCGCACGTAATCTCTTTTGTTTGTCTCACTCATGTCTTGCAATCTGTCTTTTCGGATATCTCTCCACCTCCTTCTACTCCTCCTCCTCCTCCTCCTCCTCCTCTGCTTTTTAGTCTTTTTCATTCAGCGTTGCTCCTTCACCCCGCTGCCCTCCTCTTCCTCCTCTCTCCTCCTCCTCCTCCTCCTCCATCGCTCTCGGCCCTCGTTCCCCTTCACAGCCTTCGCTCGCACACATTTTCACCTCTTTATCGTGTTCTCCTTTCCTCTCCCGCTCTCCCTCTCTCCTTCCTGAGCGGTGCTGTTTCTCTGACACTCGTCTCCGCCCGCCCCCCCCTCCCCACCCCCTCCCCCGCCCCCCCCACCTTCCCGTCTCTCTTTCTCTCCCTCTCGCCTGCTCTCTTTCTTCCTTTCATTTTGCTCTCCGTCTCTCCCTCGATGGAGGGGAAAGGCTCTTCGCCTCTAATTGCGGCTGTTCCGTTGCCATGGCGCGTGTTGCTCAGCGCTGCGAGGCGCTGTCTGTGTGTACACGTGCGCGTGTGTGCGCGCCTGTGTGTGTGTGGCAGGCAGATGATTGCTTGCTGCCAGCTCTCGTTTCCCGGACGCCGATCGCGTTTCTTTGCGGCAGCAGGGAGGGAAAAAAAAAAAAAAAAAAGAAAAAGAAAAAAAAAAAAAAACCCGAGACGCCAGAAATAGCCCCCCTTCACACAGACCCGCTCACTCTCACCGCTGCGCTGTCAGAGAAACACACTCGCAGGCAGACGCACACACACAAATGCACATCCGCGGCGTCTCCTCTGCCCGTGCCGCACGCCGTGCACGCGTCCGGGGTTACACTGGAGGCAGACACCTTTGCAACGCGTGTTTGTTTGTTCCCACATCTGCCTAACTTCCTCCATGCGTGTGTGTGCGTGCGTGTGTGCGTGCGTGTGTGTGTGTGTGTGTGTGTGTGTTTCCTGCGTCTCTTAGGAGGTTGTGTGGGGACTCCTGATTTATTTCACCTTTAATGGGAAGTGAAATGAATGTGAGCAGCAGCTGGTCTGGTCCTGGGAGATACCGCGGTAGGCTAACCCAGAAAACAGGCGGCGCTGCTCTGAAACGGTCCTCACTCTGACGAGCGCCAGGGCTCGTATACGCTCCACTTTGCTGCTCTGTTGGTTTTATTTTAAGCTGTGTTTATGCGTTCAGTTGACACCCTTACCCAGAACGGCGGCAGGTAGGTTCCCAGCGCGGGTTCGGCCTCACCTTCTGGCCGGCGCAACCTGTGGTTCCCTTCCCGTCGCAACTTTTCAAAGGCTTGTTGGAAGGTAAATGGAGACAGATTAATGGCAAATAAACCTTGCAACCTCACGCTGCAAAAGAGGATAAGAGAGGATTATAACCAGATTTGTGGACGAATCTCCATAATCATCTTCTGTGCCGTTCTCCTGCAGTTCTCGCTGTGGGTGTTTGAAGGAGGGAAATAAAACTGCTTATTTCGGTTTTGCTCGTTGTGAGAAAGTTGAGGAACGCGGAATTCAAAAGTGCAACAAAGCGAGTAAATGATTTTCTGAAATCAAAATCTTCCCACTTTCCAAGCATTCTCCTAATATCCTGCTTTTATGTGTACTCGTCTTCTTTCATTTGTTTATAATACAGAATGAAATTTCCAAGTGAAAACATTGTCTCCACTGTCAAACGCTCTTCCTGGGATTCAGGATTTGGACTGATCCTTAAATGATTTCAGTGGATCAGTATTTGCTGAAATAAGGTTATTCAAACTCTGACATTTTTTTTCTCTTTGTTCTCCAGCCTTCATAGTGATCGCTGGTTCCCGTGTTAAATGCAGGTCT
Organism: Salarias fasciatus; assembly: GCF_902148845.1. Classification (NCBI taxonomy): domain Eukaryota; kingdom Metazoa; phylum Chordata; class Actinopteri; order Blenniiformes; family Blenniidae; genus Salarias; species Salarias fasciatus. The sequence goes on along the minus strand of NC_043760.1, from coordinate 30,804,732 downwards.
TGTCATATACATTGAATATAAACATCTGGGAATGTGGACAAATTGCATGGTCGCTCATGTGATTGACACCTTTGATGGCAAAATATGTGGCTGTGCTAAGCTCCAAAAGCGAAATAATCCCTTATTTCTCGTCCCTTTTTCCAACAATCAGTGCATAATGTATTCCGCTCGCAGCTTTTTATGTTTTAACTGGTGCAGGCGGTGGTATTAGCCGGTTAAACTATTCCGACGTGGTTGACTGTTTGCGTGTCTCCCAGTGAAGCCGGACTGCTGCGAGATTTGGTCTTTTTCCATGTTTCTCTGCATCACAATGGATTTCATCGGTCGCAGATCTGTAAAATGTCAACATCAGCCAAAAAAAACCTCGAGCCTCGCACAAAGAGGAACGTATACCCGCTTAGCACCTGCTCCTTAATGGCCCAAAATGACATAAGTTGATGGCAGCAGTTTATATAAACTGGCAAAAATTAACGTTACGTCTGTCGGTGAGTTGATGGCAACCCATTATAGAAATTATCTGTTGCTCTCAGCTGTGCAGCCTCCAGGAAACTGAGCATTGCTGCCGTTCCAGCTTCAACCAGCGACACATCTGTTATTGCAGCGTATTCTGTCTCGTCAATATCAGGAGCTGGATTCACCCAGCTTGACTTCTGTTTGTTTTATATCGCTAATTCATGATGAACTAATCGTTTTTATGCAGCACCTTGAATGATGACCAGACAGGACCTGTTTTTGGCAGTTTTTTCTTTTTTTTTTTATATCCAAAGACTGGAGTTTGGGATGAGGCTCAGTAAAACTGATTTAAATATCTCAATTTCTCTGTCAGCCAGTGAGCTTTTGTCAGTTTTCGCTGGGTTCATTCATAACGGCGCAGGGGAAGCCGGCATCGCTTGACCTCCCGGTTTTAACAATATTACCTATGAGCACTCAGTAGTGTGATTCTGATGGACAAAATGGGAAATGAGGGAAATCACAGTTGGACACACGGGTACAGGAAAAAAAAAAAAAAACGCTGGTGCAGGAAAAAAACATGCCTCGCTGGTCATGTAGGCAAATTCTGGCTTGAGGAGGATGGAGCTTGATGAAAACACTGCTTTATATACCTGCAAAATAAATTCATATGTATGTAATTGTAAAACATTTACATATTTTTTTTTTACCTAAAATGCCTTGTTTTCATTTAACCTGTATTATATTACTACGTTTTACTATGTTTTTACTTGGGTGAGGGCACACAATGTCAATGCCACGTTTTAAAAGAACTTTAACTTAACTTTTCATTACAAAAACATACAACAGCTGACATGCTAACTGCGTCGTTTTCTGAAACAAAAATGCAAAAACGGTGCGTTTTGATTTGACACATCGTATGAACAGCCATGCCCTTCAAATGCCTGTTTTCTTTTTAAACCTTCATGCAATTCCGGGACCTTCTCGCCACGAGGCCAGAGTGCTAACCTCTGTTGTGTAACCTTCATTTACGATATATACCTTCAAATGCAAGGTAAAAACCCCGGAATAGCACGATTTTAAAGAAAACCCAGCAGCGCCAGAGAAGTGATGGCCCCCCCTTGCAGCTCAGTGAAGTCAAAAGGTTGCAAGACCTGACTGAACTGCCGAGTAGTTTTTATATGTTCTGAACAATCTGTTAAACCACATGAGCTGTAATTGTGCTGCAGTCAAAAAGCGGTGATTCCCACATCGCGCTCTGCCTTGGTTTCACAGTCAGAGTTTGACGGCGACTCGTCGCACACGTTGTGCTGCATTGCTAAATGTTACCAAGCGTTTCATGTGCAGAGTGGACCAAAAGACGGGGGCGGCGGCGGCGGCGGCGCCTCGACGGGTTCACCACAGTCTCACTGTTCTTATCCACCGCCTGCTCCAGTCACACAGAGACGAGTAACTGTCAAGTCTGACATAACTTCACCTGACCACAAGGCAACTCTCTTCTCTCTTTTTTCTTTTTTTTGTTTTTCCTTCAAATGGTTGGTTTTGCGTCTTCCTCCCTTGTGGGACGCAGCCGGCGCGGAGACGACTTTCCCGGCGCAGAGGTCAACCACAGCGGCCACTTAGTTCACAACGCATGCAGGGAATGCCACAAGCCGTGTGCGGTTTGATTCTCTGGCTAATAGATCAATAAAAGACATTAGCGGCAGGGCTAGCCCGGCGAGCAGCGCTAACACAGGGTTAATCCAGGGTTAATGGCTGAGCGGCATCATTCTCAGAGGCAGCCATTAGTTCTCAGTCACACCGTACAATATCAAGCTCTTTCTGTGGTCCTGCCCCAGGTTCTCAGGCGGTGGCAGGGAAATTGAAAAGAAAGGGAGAGGAAGATCACCCTCGCCAGGCGAGATGGAAATTAGATATCCCGCTAGATGATCCTGAATGCAAAGAAATCGGCGAGATTTGAGGGAAGGCTGAGCGGTGTGCGCCAGACGTGCGGGGAATGGAAAGAAGGGGACGAGATGGGACGGTGAAATCGTGGTCAGGAGAAAGCAGGAAGCCGAGATGAGAGGAAGGGGCGAGAAGGAGAGGAAGGGAGTTGAGCGCTACACATCTCCCTGTCCTTGTAAAGTGCTGCGTGCTGTCGAGGCGGCAGCCAAGAATGTGTCAGCCCAGCCGTCTCACGCTGCCTAATGGGCTCTTAAACGCTGATATAAAGCTCACTCGCTCTTTCGCCCTCCTCTTTTCCTCTCTCTCTCCCCCTCTTCCTCTGCTTGTGCCGCTCGCTCTCATTACCTCTCGTTCTCGCCCTGTCCCTCACTCTGTCACTCACTTGTCCTCTGCCTCTCTTTCACTCTCTTTCAGCTGCTCCCTGCCCCCTCCTTCTCTTGTCTTTCTTTTCCAACTGACTTCTTCAATTACTTCATCTTCATCCCTAAAGCTCTCCTACAGTTGAAACTTTATTTACGTCTATTTTTTATGTCTGAACTAAACATTTTGCCCTCTCTCTCCCTCTCTCTCCCTCTCCCTCTCCCTCTCCCTCCCTCCTCCACCAGACTCCATAACGCCTTGTACCCGGGGAATCCATCCTACCCCCTCATCCTGTTGCACGTCCTCTCGGCGCCGCTTCACGGTTTGGCCAATGCCTTCGTCTTTGGCCTGGACAGAGATTGGTGGAGCGTGCTGAGCCCGACTGGCATGCAGGTACACACACTGCGCACACACACACACACACAACTCTTTAACGTTAAAAGTTGTTTCTCTGTGAAGGTCTTGTTTGAAAAGAAGTAATTTTTTTCTCTATTAAAGGCAGGTTATAATCTGAGGTTGTCAAACATTCGTATGATAAGTCCTGCAGTGTAGCGCCGGCCTGGAACGCTAATTTGATTTGAAATGTTTGTTTGAGTGAGTATGTCTGCCAGTGTTTGGCTTCACTGTGGTGTTTGACCCCAGAAGAGTTCTGCCACCTTTCTTAGATGCTGTTTTCGGGGTTTCAGGGGTAAGCCGGTGGGGAACCACGAGTCTGAGGCACAAAGGGAAAATGTTTTTGGATGTGTCCACGTGATTGCTTTTTCAACACCAGATAGTCCGAGTGCAAAGTGCAGCACATGGTTCAGATTGATCGAGCTCGGTCTCACAGCTTCTCACAGGTGTGTTGTGGATGTGGCATCCAATAAATCAATACGTATGGTATGTAGTTTCTGGATTTTCTTTTTCCCCCCCTTCAAGTGCCGGTTGCACTTCCCCTTTAGTTCTTGAAGTTGCAGTTGTCAAAATTTACCAAGCAGTGAAACTGAGAACTTTTTGTCAGTAGAGAATCTGAGCTATTGGTGGCGGCGCTATGGAGTCTGAGACTGTGGAAAGCTGCTGTGTGAGACTGAAGAAGTCATTTGCCTTTCAGGATGCTTTTCTTTAAAGATGTACAAACGCATTGGGTACACAAAGCGTGGTTTCGGTTTTGGAGCTCATTGATTGTTATCTGGAGATCGTGGAGGGGGTGCTCATGGTTCTAGGTTCCCTCCTTTATTTCTTTTTGAAGGAACTGCAGGCCTCTGAAACCAGTATGGGGCACTTTTACTAACTGTTTTGGACCGTGACACTTAAGATCATGAGATCTATTTGAAGATCTGTGGATAATTTTATGGCAATCTGTCATATTTTAGACTTTTGAGTGGAAAAATTAATGAACGCTAGCCACATGGTTGCTTTTGATTTAAAAAAAAAAAGAAAAGAAAGATCATTAGAGTCTCTTGTCTAAATTGAGCAGAAATCACAAACGTGTGACAGAGTGGTTGAGCGAACATTCCGGTGTATGGTAGACCAATACGCACACTAAATTTGTCGTTCATAGTTTAAAAAGCCATTACTTGAACAGATATATGCAGCCAGCAATGTCACAGATTCTGCATATGAAAAGGTCTTTATGAGCGTCTGAATGCCATCTGTTCTCGGCGGTGTACCTCGGCGCGCCGCTGTCAGGGTCACAGGTGGATGAAGCCCATCCCAGCACGCTTTGACTGAAAAGGCCCGTGACTGAATGGGTGACTTACTTTCTGTTTTCCCAAGGCATCCATACTTGAAATAATGCAGAATCCTTCAAGTTTCTGTCTCCGCTGTGTGAGAAGCGACGCTTGATGTCAGGCTTGAAAGGAAAGCATATTTAGAAACAAATGCTTAACAGGGACCCCCGCAGCACTTTTTCGAGATAAGCCAAGCATAGTAACTCCACTAATATTGACTGTTCCCTGCTTTAGATGCTAAAAGATTCTATAAAATACATTTGTGCAATCAGATGGTCTATTAAGTGCTCAAAATATATGCATATTTTTGGAGAAACTGGCTCCATGGGAGGTTTAACTGCTTTATGTTTACAACCGTACGAACTCACCAGATCATCCATGTGTCCTGGTTGGATCATTTCTTGCTGGGCTTATTGCTGACCTTGTGTGAGCAATCACTTTAATCAGATTGAACCCATTTATTATCGTGATCCAGGGACCACCGCATCAACAGGTCTCAGGACCTCCAGGAAAACACGCCTTGAAGCCCAGCTTTGCCCCGTCCGGACGGGCGAGAGCAGATCAACCGCCCACTCCTGAAGAGGCAGAGAGCGAATAGTAAAAGTCACCATTCTCAGTGCCTGGCAAAGTGATTGTTGAGTCATTGAGATTGATTAACAAGCTTTGTGGAGCTCTCAGCAACACGCCATTGTCAGTTTTTATACTAAGGAGCCTTGTAATTGACAATCTATGACAGATGTTGACGTGAGCATCATTGTGATTTGAGAGACGATTTTTGGAAGCTGACAAGAGTCATTTCATAGGTTTGGAACCCGGTGAAATATGAGACGATTATTAATGCTTGTTTGGAAGAAAACAAAACAAAGGAAATCCCAAACAGGGAAGAGAGCAAGTCACGAAGCTGATCTGTGAAACAAGTCAGATCTCTTCAGGGCTGCTTTTTTTTTTTGGTTTGATTCAGATACAAATAGAGCCGTTTAGTGGTTTTAATACCTTTATCTTCCACTGCAGAATAAAAAAAGGAGAAGCCTTTGTTTATTTAGCAAAACAATGCAAACTTCCCTTCAGACTATGGAGCAGCCTTCTCTAATGGCACCGAGTTGTTAATCTGTGGGGCACATTTCATTCAGAACACTGAGCCAATCACAATATTTGCAAAATAAATAAAACAAAGCCAGCTTAGCTGAAATTCCTTCTATCTGGGATTCTTTCCATTCATCTTTCTTGCTCATGTTATGCAGACTTGATTGCGGGGAGTTGGACCGTGTCCCGGCTGACATTTGGGTGGAAGCCACTGCACACACAGGACACCTCCGTCCGCCGCGGGGAGACGGACGCTCCTCCACACATTCAGGCCTTAGATGTAGCGAAAATCCACACCGGCACAATGAGAGCATGGAAAATCTCCCGGATCAGACCGGGAGCCGTCTTCCTGCCTGAAATAATACGGCGCTGACCGCTCCTCCTACGTGCCGTCCAGCCAGTCTGAGAATTCTCACAAAACAACCAGGAACATCATCCTCATTCCTTCTTCTCCACAATTTGTTTGTCATAAATCGATTGTGGCCACTTATCCAATTTTCAGTCCCATTTCAGCCGTGGCTCCCGGCCTCCTGCTAAAAATATGGTCAGACTTGGTCAGGGCTCCGTCTCATGTTCTTCACCACCGTTTGTTGTTTTGCCGTTAACCGGTTATCTCCTTTGCTCTAATAAATTCACAAAGATCCACTGCAAAGCAGCGGCATTATTGAGACTCTCGCTTTTTGTTTGAAGGTCCTGATTTTTCTTCCAAACTCAGCTTTGAATAGATGAAGAATTTCAGGATGTTTCTTTTTAATTATCAACAGTATAAAGTGGGGAAGTCAAGGTTTTTCAATGTCAGTCCAGTCTAAATAGCTACCAACAAATGAGGTCAGTGATAAAAAAGGATAGGTTTTCTTCTGCATTTTATGTTAGGTTGAGGAAATTTGCTGTCTCTTCAGACCGTGTCCCTCCACACAAGCCTTTTTAGATGGAAAATGAAAGTGTGAGATTTTTCCCTCATTCATTTCTCTAAAATCATATTCATACAAGTACTCCTTAAAAAAGATAATAATAAAGAAGTCTGTCCACACCTGAATTCAAGTAGAGCGCCGTCAAAGACGAGCAGAGACGTCTGCCCTTCAGTGTGCAGCCACAGCGGCTCTTGACATGTGGAAGTTGGCTCTTCTTTTTTTCAGGACAACCACTGGGTTTTCTGTGTCCTCCCACCAGCCAGACCTTCGCTGGTCTCATCTGAAAGCTGGAAACGCTGAAATGCTGGCACTATAGCCGGCGTATCGTATCCGTGCTGAGGGACTGTGGCGGCAGAGTAATAAGACGTGAGGCTCCGCCTGACGCTGCTCTTCCTCAGTGAAGTGGATGCGTTCCAGTCCTGATGCTTTAGGGAGAAACTTTAACTGGACTTACTTATCGCACCTTTAAACATGAAGGAAATTCCTGCATTTTTTTGGGTTCCAGCCACACGTTTATTGCATTTTACAGCTTTTCAACACAAACTTTCCCAGATTCTGTCGAGCAGAATATTTTTGTTTTGAATTTCTTGTATTCTGTATCTGATTTTTTTTTTGTTGTTGCAAAAACAGTGAATGTACATAAAAAGAGAGTGTTTGCAAATCGCCGCAGTATTTCCATCTGTTCACATGCAGCATGCGGTTCAAAGCCCAAAATGCAAACAATACGCGGAAATACATAAAGGAGCCGCAGAGTGGAAACCTTGAAGGAGAGAATTTTCTTTGACATGTATAGCAGAGGAATTAAACCTGCTGCAGTAACAATGCAAACGGCTTCACGTCTCTGAGCTGGAGCAGATCCACGGAGTTTTCTGATTCAGCTACGACTCAAAAAAAAGTAAAATCTTCAAATTTATTTATTTATTTTGTAGGAGTTTTGGTCAAGCCATGCGTGTTTTTAATGACGTGAAAACTGTTAAGGAGCATGAATGAACGCAGAAATGAAAAATTGTGATTCGCTGCGCTTAGGAAAATTTTCACTTCTGCATTTTTGTATGGCAGTCAATTAAAGTCAGTGGGGGAAAAAGCCAGATTTGAGCAACCGGCAGCACTTGTGCAAATGCAGCAAACTCCCCACTGCATGTTACGTGTTTTCAACGTTCTTTCTAGTGAGAAATAATTGCTTCAGAATTGTTAATTACACTATTTAACTTCCCACATTGACTAGCTCCATCTGTCACAGGTGTTCACAAATCACCTATACTGGAAATAATTGTTGCTTCTGATGCCAAAATTCCCTCTTTTTCACAGAGAAAAATTACAAATCAGAGACTTTATTTTCCAATCCTTTTTTTTTTTTTTTTTTTTTTTTTCCCCCAAATTCAGCTTTTAGGAAAAAGTAATGAAGACAAAATTACCAGAAAGATTATGTTTTTACGTTTGGACCGCAAAAGCCTCATCGGCTGCATTTCAATAAACGCCGCAATCAATACCGTCCTCCGCAGATTTGTCTCAATCTGCAAACATTGACTGTACCTGCAGATACGAGGCAGAGCTGATATTGAACCACGCGCAAGAAATATCTCGGTGGTCTGTCGTTCACGTGTACACACACACACACACACACACATGCGCGCGCGCGTGTATCGTCACCTACTCAGTATCAGCAGCCTCGCTGATAACGGGTCATGAGCGCAACGTGGAAGAGTGGAATGTGTGGTATGACCTTCAACCCAAATGTCAACGTTGCACCGTGGTGAGCGGGGAGACGGAGAGACAGAGGAGTGAAATGGAATCTCAATGTGTTCGTAAATCACGGGCAAAATGCTGTTTGTGTGTGTGTCAGAGAGGAAGGGAGAGAAGGTGAGAAAGAAGACGACAGCGAGGGAGAAGGAAGGAGAGGCAGAGGGAGCGAGCGGGCGAGCGAGGCGGAGGGGAAGGGAGAGAGAGAGACAGGCGGCGTGTGTGTTCGTGCGCTATCGTGACTAACAGCCGGTTGTTATTCATCTTGGCATGCGGCTCCCAGCAGCCCCCACACATCAGGTGTGAGATTGGCGGGGGAGAGGCGGGGTGAGGGAGAGGAGGCGGCGGCGGCGGCGGCGGGGTGGAGGGTTGTAACAGCGTCAAAACATTCCTCTCTCAAAGCGACGAATCTGCGCTTTCGCACCAGATAACCCCCCCCCCTCCCCTCCCCTCCCCCCCTCCCCCAGCCCTCCTAACCCCGACTCCTCGCGCTCGCTCAGCAGCTCTCTGCCTCTCCATTCCTGTTGCTGTTTGCCTTTAGTGCATTTGCATGATTTAAAGGATAGGCTCCCAATTTTTTTTGGTCTTTTTCTTTGAAGCTTCTTCTCTGTCGCCGTGTTTCCTGTGGCCGTGATCGTTCCTCGTTCTTTCATAGCGAGACTGAAGCGATCCGCTCGTTGTTTCCTCTTGAAGGATCCGGCTCCCCGTCCTCTGTTGCACCCTTTTCAACAGAAACTTTGTTTTGTTGCTGTCGTGGCCTTATCCCGGCCTGTCTTCGGTATAAATGGTGATAGAGTTATAGTTGAGGATTAGAATAAAGTGTTGCATTACAGTTTCATCATCCGTCTTCCTTGCCTGTTTTATCCGGAGCCCGGCCTCGGGAACCACGAGCGCCTGTCTCACCTGACACTGGGCTAAATCCGGAGCACGCCACGGCCAGGGATCCAGTCCGTCTCAGACAGACGTAGTAACACCTCCAGCCAATTTACAGTCACCAGCGGACCCAGTAAGCCCGGCTCAGGATTGGGAACGGAGAAACCCCGCTCGGATTCAAACTTAGGCCCTGTTGCCGTGAGGCACCGGTGCATAACGCCGCTCTCCATGTGAGCTCAGTTTCACCTCACAAAGTAAATCTGTCAATTAAGGAAGGCACATGGAGAAATTTCACATTTTGCTTGGGTCTGTTTCTCATCAGCACCTGTGGTTTGTTTCTACACTTCTAAAATTAATAATGTTCATGGCGTATTATTTTCTGCGTGTGGTTTTGTTACAGAAACCCAACATGAAAACTACATCATTTTCAGCGTTTCTGTGTAAACAAGCATCTTTTTCAAAATGTTTTGGTGTAAAAATGAACATTTTCTGCAACGAAAACACAAAAACGATGCCTTTTCACTTGAGAAGCGTGGCCGTAGTTGCATGACACCATGACTCTCTACTGCGGCCTTTTATTAAATGGTGGCAACAGACACACACCTGTCAATATGTTCATGTTTCGCCAATTGTAAGTGCCTGTTTGGAATCGATAAATTGTTATATATATATATATTTTGTATATAGTAGCAAGGAATAAAGACAGATGCATGATTTCGATGGGTGGAAGCTGCAGAGGTGGTTAAATCCGGGGGAAAAAAAGCCTTCATATTTATATCAGCCATGTGTAAAATGTCCTGACAGCTGATGATAGCATTTGCTGTCCCGGCTCCCACCTCAACTTAAAAAAGCATTGGAGGAAATTGTATTTCTGTTTCGTGTTATCGGGGTGTGACTGCTGGTTGAGCGGGTCGTTTTCCAATCCCGATATCGGCGGTTCAATTTCAATCTCCCTGGGAAAGACACTGAGCCCCGCGGCGCTCCCGGTGGCTGCAGCTATCGGTGGTGGGGGGCGGGGTGTGGGGGGCGTGAATGGGTGAATGCAGCTGATTGTGTAAAGATTGCTGAGATTGATGAAGCAGTAATAATGCGGAATGTAAGCAAAATCCATTCAAAAGTCAATTTACAGTTTAGTCTCGTGGATAAGTGAGTCTGCTGGGGTCAGATCCTCACGCTACAGAGACTTCTGTCGACCAGCTTCCGGTGGAATAGGCTCATGTTCATCAGCTTTGGTTGATTACTAATTTTGGAATTAGTGGAGTAAATTCGGCCTCAGGTGTGTTGGAATGGAGAGACATCTGGAACGTGGAGATCACAGTCCTGCAGTAAAAGTGCTCCTTGCTCCCACACACTCTCCTGACCTTTCCGACCACTGAGCCTAACTATAAGTTATCCTCTGCGCTCTCAGATTGCCTCTCCTTTATCCTCGCCACTCTGCACAACGTAGAACTGCCCCGTGCAGCTCAGAACGGAGCCTGGCGTCGTCTGCCTCCTCCCGTGCGGACCTCATTCATGTGTTTAAGTAACCAGGTTAATGAAACGCTGTTTGTAACCCAGTTTCTTCAGTCAGCCTGCTTCTTGTTGCATGTACACTTCCTGTTCTCTCTCTCGCTGGACGTTGCCTCGTCTGCTTTCTCTCATCCCTATTCTTTCTTCCCCAGTCGCCTCTGACTCCTCTGTCTCTCGCCGCCGCGGTTCTCTCTCTTCTCTAAGCGTCTCTTTCCTCTTGCTCCTCTGTTCCCAGTTCCCCGTTACAGCGTCTCTGGCATTTATCGCTCTTACATTATTTTTTTTCCGCCGCTCCTCTTTGTGCGGCGGCTCCCTCCCACCCTGTGCGCTCCCCGTCTCGCTGCCGTCTCCCCTCTTCCTCCCGCTCCTTCCCTGATATTGATCTGCATTCTCGCCATACAGCTGAACCGCCTGTGGCTCTGCAATGAGCTCACAGCTCACTTCTTCTCCATGTGCGCAGGAAGCAGCTCCTCCGATTCCCGGTATCCCTCAGCAGCGCTGCAGTCTCAACACAAAGCCAGCTCTTTTTTTTGTTTTAATTTAAAATGTGTTTTATATTTGGAACTAATTTGAGCCTCTCCAGGTCATTTTTGTTGTATCAGAACTGTGCTTCACGGCTTCGTTTCGTTATGAGACGACCTGCAGGATCGTCGTGTTTGTCTGGTCAAACATCTGTTTGGTATCCTACAAGCACTTGAACTATATTTTGTGCTCGCTTCCCTTCTGGCAGAGCTGCCAGTGCGCACACACTGAAATCTCTGCAAAATCTCAGTCAACAAACTGCAGCAGCACATCCTCTGTGCTTCAGCCAGTCCCGGGAAGGAACCTGTTCAAACTCAAGTCACTGATGTTTGCCTGCAGAGCAGCTACCTGCAGACTCTCATTCAGACGCTGGGGCCGGTCTGGTGATTCATCCGTCTCTAAATCCGTCTTCCAGAGCGAGTTATCCGTGCAGGTTCAGGCAGGGTACAACACCCTCACAGACGCACACAAAGACAACTACATGCAGCAACATTCACATCCACAGGGGGATTTCAGATTCATCAGTTCACCACTAAATGGCCCACGTGGTTGTGATTTCTGTCGGGCTAGTGTTCTCACTGTAAGGTTCTTCATTGAAACAATCGCCTGTCTGGGCCTGAAGTGACCGGAAAGCTCACCTGAGAGCAGAACTGCCGAGCTCTGTTAACGCTTTGGACCACTGAACAGACTGCATAGATACAGGCATCCCTAAATTTCATATAGTTTAAGATTTATAGAAAATAAATTCAACCAAATTCTGAAAATGTTCGTGTTTTTGACTGAGACTAATAAGAATACTTGAAATTTCTTTTTAAATAGCCAACTGAAATCCTCCTTGAAAGCGATTCTCTTCGGACTTATGGGAGATTCTACAATTCTACAATTTCATTTAGCAGACGCTTTTGTCCAAAGCGACGTACAACACAAGCAAGAATACAGACATAAGAAAGAAAGAAAACCATTAGTAAATGCTTCAGTTGCTTCAAGTGGCGATTGGTATGCCGGTGATTCGTTGACGCGTCAGACACCAGTCCAGCCATCCTTTCAAATCTTTAGAATTTAGTTTTTTGCAAAGACCCTCTTGGACTGAGGCTACGTCGTTATCTGCTGCACCATTGCATGGCGACTTCACTTTTTTCAGTATTAAAACACACACACACACACACACACACACACACACACACACACGCACACACACACACTCTCCCTCCCCTTCCTGGCCAGCATTGAAGCAAGCAGATCGAGGGTCTGGCTGCTGTGTTGTGCCAAACAAATTTGATCTACCCAGGGGAGTTTATGAGTATAATTCTCCTCTTGATAATATGATTTCTTATTTAGTTGGGCACAATTTGAATCCTTGTTTATTAATAAATATACATAATATTGCCGTCTCTGACAGGGGGACAAAAAGACGAGAGAATAAAACGATAAAGTAACGTTCCATCAGTCGGATCCGGCACACCAGACAACGGACCACGAGACCTGCACAGAGGCACAGCAGAGGATACCCTACGGGCTTTATCAGGAAACATAGCTGGCAATTATCAGGGGCGCCGATATGAGATGGACAAGCTGAGAACACGTGGTCGCACTGAAAAACCAGAGAGTAGCAGGAAAAACCAAGCACAGACGGCCACTGGTGTAACAATCCACGATGCAACACAATGACTGCATCCATATCAAGAAAATGAAGAGTGCAGCCACCTCCCCCTCCACCTCCCCCTCCGACCCACCTCGCAAAACCCTGTGTGTGTGTGTGTGTGTGTAAAAGAGAGCGGGGGAAGGAAGGGGTCTGGGGTTGACATCTAGAGGGAAGAAATCTTCCCTCCAGACAGCGAGTCGCTGGCGGCAGTAAGCCCCCCCCCCCCCCCCACCCTCGTTCCCCCGGAGCCCCATGGCGCCGGACGAACCACGAGCAGCCGTCCCCAAGACCAGGACACACCGTATTAACAACTTCGAGATTCTTTGGTGTTTTTCAATGTCATGATAAGATGAAAGGCGTTTTGAAGACGAGGTTCAGAGGAAGGTGTGTCGACTTAAAAAAGTTAATGGAACCCGTTCGGTTGAAAAAGATTGTCTTGCCCATTTTAATGACTCTGTATCCTAAACCTTTATTGACCACTGAGTTTATTTTTCTGCAACAATCCATTCACGGATGTCACAATCCTGCTTGGTCTTTGTGAAGTGAACCAAGGTGACGCTAACTTCCAAGGCGGGCATACAAGTAAAGCTCACCTCACGGCTCTCTGTTTTGAATTCTTCTCCCGTCGTGTGAATAAAAATCTGCGGTTTACAAGTACTTGATCACGTCAACTGGCTTTATCTCACCACCTCTCTCTAACACTTTCTTAAAAAAAAAAAAAAAACAATAAAAAGTGAACAGAGCTTTTTCTGGTGTGTGTGCTGCTTCCCGCGCCGATGAGCCTGGTGAACTAAGCGTTTCAGCCTTTCCGTGCAGACTTGTCCTTGATCTTCTTTGGCTTGGATGGCCTGACTTAGATGTCGGCGTGAACAAAAGGATCTGCCTGGTGAATAGATGGAAATGGGATTAATCCAAACTCATGAATAGTTAAAATATTCAGAGAACTGAGCAGCATTAAGCAGGCCTCTTTGCATCGATCAGATTAAATCAACTTAAAGACAGGACTGATATCTTGTCGTTGTTTATTCTTGGTAACGGGCTGTGGCCTTGCTCCTTCACTACAGTAACCCTCGACCAGGCCGTCCTATTAGTTCCCTCTTGGTGCCCACTTTTGCTTGTTAGATTCATAACCAGCCCGTCTTTAAGCAGCAGTGGATTTTCAAGCAAAGCAGTAAAGTAATGAAATACGATGGTGGCAGGACAGTCCAGATCTATGAGTGTGAGAGCTGACCAGATGCCTGAACACTGCACAGTTGTTTATAATCCTGTGAGACAGGATTTTATTACTCTAAAAGGCTATCACGAGGGCAGTAATTTCCTCTTTCATTGCAATAATAATGAGGTAAACAGTAGAATTACAGCTTTCATGTTCCTCAGTAATCCACTAAAAGTTGTGCCACTTTAAAGTTTTGTCTAAACTTTTTTTTCCCCTCTCATCTGGGTCCCGCCACATTCACACACTCGGGACTCATATCGAGCTTTCTCTTTTGCTTCACGTGAGAACGAAGCTGTGTGTGAAAAATGCTCTGTATGTATTTTCATACTCAGCTTCAGACTGTCATGTTATTCTGGTTCCAAACATAACAAAGAAGTTGATGTTGGATTGTACAGAAGCACATTTAATTCAAGCCCCAGCTGTTCAGCAATATTACATCTGACGGGGTTTGATGGTCGACTTTTTACTCCACATTGCCTGAAGAACCGACATTTATGGAAATACGAACAAATGAAAAAGGGGGGAACGGCTTCATGCATGTTGTCTCCTGCAGGCAACAGTCATTTAAAAGTATCTGAGCTATTTAAGGCTGGCAGCCATCGTTGCACAGTTTAAATACTCGGCCAGGAACACGGGCTTTGAGCGCCGCTTCGAGTCTGCACGGCCACAGTATCGATATAAACCAGGGAAGAGACTCCAGCCCGACCGTTCATTTGAATGCACGGAGCGTGTTCAGGCTGCAGGAAGGCCAAGCAAGGTGCAGAAAAATACGACAGCAGTTTTCTGTAAAGAAGTCAAATCAAAATCAATCGCTGCCGTAATGCAAATCGCCGTCGTGCCGCAGTGTCCAATCGCAAAACTGACAATCAGATGAGGAAATTCCCACAGTTGTTCAGTCGTAAGCATCGCTTTGACTCCTGACCACGTACTTTAAATGTTGTAACTGATCCTGAGACTCATGAGGCCGTGCAGGGCTTTCCAGTTTCACTTCTCTGATGCTGCAGAGTCCATTTGAGCCATTGGCTTTTCTTAGAGAATCCTGGTTTTAGTCAACAAGCTAAGAAAAGTGGGACTGGCTGCGTCCCGGCTGCCTCAACTTTTGATGGTTTGTGTGTTTAGTAATTTTCATTTTGCATAATTTCATTGCGATGAACGGACATTTGAGTTCTCTATACCGTCTTTCCAGCTCGATTCACCAGTTTGGCCCTTCTCCTCAGCATCTGGTCCCAGCATGAATTTTATGAACCAGTTTCCATAAACTATTAGAGATTATTGTTTGAGAAAATTCCAGTGTGCTGTTTAAACAATTTGACCGTCCTGTCTTGCACTCAACCAGCTGCTCCTCATACCCTCCATCCATCATCCATCATCCGTCCATTTATCTTTTTTATCTGTTTTACCATGTTGGCATCTTGAAAAAACTTGAGTCTGTCACAGCTGCCAGTGTGCAGAATAGCTAGGTTACACCACTTTGAAGAGGTTGCCAGTCCATCACGCAACCACGCAGAGAGAAAGCAGAAGTACCAGGCATGCCTCAGGGAGAACATGCAAACTCTACTGAGTAGCTCCAGTCTGAGTATCAAACTCAAGTGTTCTTGCTGTGAATGCAGAGTGATGACACTTTTCCACAGCGCTGCAGTGAAGGAATGACCTTTCCTCGCTGCTGTGATGCACATTTGAGCTCCAGCACGCCGTATTTATCAGATCTACATCTGCATACTGTCTTTTACTGCTGTATAAAGACGAATGTGGCAGGAGGCTGGGCTCAATCCCAGCTGAAAGGACAGGTCATACATTCACACCAGCTTTACTGTCGTCAACCCATTTCACAAATATGTCTGTGGCTTTTGGAATCGAGCTGAAATATCTGTAAAAAAAAAACCAGGAAGAATATGTGAACTCCCTGCTAACCCCCCCCCCCCCCCCCAGTGCTGCCCCATATCCAGAAGCCCCGGAGAATTGACCATGTGTTAAATTTAGCGATGTGGCCGATGTGTGTGAGGAACACAGTCGCCTTAACGCGCAGCTTAACAGGTGTCCTGGATGTCGGGTGCATAACGGATGACGGCGTTTCAGAAAAATAGCCGTGTTTCTGAGTTTTCATCGCGGACATTCTTTCTTCGTGGCAGAATATGTTGTGCACTAATTCAGTGTGTGTGTGTGTGTGTGTGTGTGTCTCCCTTCCAGCTGGCTCTGCAGTCGCGGCTGTGTGACAGAACGCGAATCGGAGAGTACTACCCCGGGGCGGTGCGCTACACACAGGCTGACCCTGGCAGACCTCAGCGATGACGCGACCGACGACAACACGTGCTCTTCTACTCCCCTGACATGACCCTGAAAGACCGAGGGCCCTGAGAGAGAGAGAGAGCGGGCGAGCGGGGGAGCGCCAGACAAAGGAGGCACGGCGGAGGGTCGCAGGCAGCCACAGCGAAACGCAGCGGGATTAGAAACTGAGAAGGGAGGAGAGGAGGTAGGCAGGGAATGGAAGGGAAGATTGGGGGGACATCAGGCAGATAGAAGCCGGAGATGAGCTGTCCGGTTCCATTATTAATCCCCATCCTTTACTATTTAATATCCTAAAGACACACACAGCACACATACCGAGCAGAGCTCCAGCTCCTGCAACGCCGCCGTCAGAGAGGCTCTAAAGATCCCCTCATGTTAGAGTCATCGGCTGCATCGCCAACGTCTCCCAGCCGTTTCCCTCCCTGCACAGTTTGGTTCGACTCCTGCGCACTGCAGCATCACAGCACCCCAGAAAATATAAATAAATTTAAAAAAAAAAAAAAAAACATAAAGGGCGGCTGAAAGGCAATCATAACAAGGTGTTCCTTTAGCATGCGCAGCAATTACCTCCTCACTTCTCTGCAGGAGATGAGCAGAAAAGCAGGTCTTTAAAAAGCAGCGTGTGCGTCAGATGCGAAAGCCTCGAGATCTACCCCGAGACCGATTCTGGTTCGAAACAATGTGGCTGCCGATTGGAGGGATGGTGGGAGTATTGAAAGACAGAAAAGGTGAAGGAGAAAAAAAAAAAAAAAAAACTGAAAAACAATCGAATGAGTCAAACGCGGCCAAACGTCCGCGTGCCTCCTCCCTCAGACGGGCGACGACTCCGTCTCTTCACACACGACGTTACTGTCGGGGAAACTCCTGCACAAGTATTTCCTTGAAAAAGTTGTTTTGTATTTTTTATGAAGTATCACACTTGTTTTGCTATATTTATAACAGATGGATGTACTGTTTATATTTAAGTGTACGCTCTATTTTTGTACGTGCCTTGGACTGGAATTCGAAGGGAAGTCCTTCTCCTGGGCCAAACGAGCTGCTCCCATGTGGCGGCGGAGCCACAGCTTGATTCAATACACCTAGCCTTACATTGAACAAATGGAAAAAAAATACAGCGATTAGTCAAACAAATACCCCCGCACACACACACACACACACACAGCCCGCGCACACACACGCTTGTTTCTGAGGTGCTTGTCAAACAGGTTGGAAAGGATGGCGCGGCTTCACGCTGCGGCCTCACCGCGGCGGCTCCCTCGGCGCCGGAGCAGCCTTTGATGGTTGATCATCCGGCGGCCTTTGTGAGCCGCGCCGAGGGGACTTCCGAGCTGTGATTGGCAGGATAATGGAGCCGCTTTATATTCAACCACCGCCGCTTCGGTTTCCATATCCAGGTGGTTCCGTCGGCGTCGCCGCGCTCCGCCGGCTGTCGGCGGCCTCCCTGACAAGCTGAACTAATGAACCGACACTTGACCCTCTTTTTTTTTTACCCTGGGGTTTTGGACTTTCCTGCTGGGCGTCAGCGACACCGGAGGTCAGCTTCACGGCGTCGCATCGCTGTATCTCACACACACACACACACACACACACACACACACACAGCTCCGCCGAGCGTCGGCGTCTCTGGTAGCACTGTTGCTGGTTTGACTTGACTGTGCACTCCATCAAATAAATGAGCAGAGAGACATTTCATAACAAAGCTGAGACTGGGCGTGTTTATTTCATTTTCACGTTGATGCCATCCCTCATTCCCTCTCGCCAAAGCCTGCAAGTGTTCGGTGTGCGTGCGAACGCGTGTTAAAGCGTCTCTTAGACCTGGGCTGCTTAAATAATGGTTATTAATTATTGGTTGGACCCTGCCGGCCCTTTCGCGTCTCCAAACATGGTTAACTGGATTTTGATTAATGAATATTTGCAGCATGTCCTCCAGGAGAGAAATCGGATGTTTTCCTCCCTATACGCTCGCGCGGCGTTCCACAGACCCGTGGACGTTTCCAGCCCCGCACCCCCGCCGTATAAAGATCCCGGGAAATAAGCGAATCTCCCTGTCACGCTAGAAGAATTATTATTCCCCCCTCATATCGTCGCATGCGCCGTAATTGGATACAATTTAACACCCGCGGCCCACGGGCATGTCGGCAGGCGCGCTGCCTACTATTAGCTCGCCTCGCTTCGCCACCCTATCATTTGTCAGATCTGTGTTTGTGTGCTCCCGGTGCCTGTGTGTGTGTGTGTGTGTGTGTGTGCGCGGTGTGCGCGGTGCGCGGTGCGTGTGCAGTGGCTGAAGAAACCGGAGCCATTGTTGGAGTCCGGCCATGACCTAGCTGTGACGCACAGAAACAGCGAGAGGAGAAGTGGAGAGAGGGAGAGGCGGCAGAGCGGCAGCAGCCCAGACGCTGGAAAACAAGCCGGAGCTCCGTCACCCTCCGAGCGGAAGGCGGGAGGCGGGAGGCGGGAGGGCCGCCGCTTCCACCGGGAGCCCCCCGTCTGCTATTTATTAGATCCCCGGCAGTATTTACAGGCGGGGTTGTGGGGGAGGGTGTAACCCCTCCTAAACCTCGCTCACCCACGGCTTACTGTGGAAAAAAAAAGAAGAAGAAGAAGGCTGGAGAAGGTTAATGGGGAGATTACAGCCTGCATGACTGCTGCCTTCAAAGTATAAATGATGAAAGGACGCTGCTGCGTAGACCTTAAATGTTTTAATTAACGATGCTCGCTCTAGGCCCATGCTATTGAGCACTATGAGAAAGTTGCTGCAGTTTTTTTATGAATAATACATAACAAGTATAATCTATAACTTTAACAAAAAAAAAAAAGGATTATTTTCAGCTGTGGATTCACCCAGCTGGGTTTGTGGCGTCTGAACCGCTTCCAGCTGACCATGCTCGGAGACAGGATGCACCTTTAACAGGTCACCAAACACAGAGGCTCATGGGAAAGGCTCCGGTCACCGGTTAACCTCGCGTGCTTGTTTTGGACGGGGGAGACAAACCTGAGTATCCAGAGAAAGCCCACTCGCAGGAAAACACAACACATGACTCTAAAACCCTTCTAGAAGTTCTGAAACTCACACACAGGCTCAGCTTTTCCTTAATGCTCCAAATGCAGCCGAACAAGTCGCCTGCCTTACCTCCCAGTGCAGGTTTTTTTTTTGAATTACAGAGTAGCTCCATGGTGTGACGTTTTAAACACAAATGTCTTTCTGTGTGTCCTGAATAACAGGTTGGTCTGGCCTTTTAGAGTCCTGCTAGAACAAACCCCCCAAAAAATGCCATTAAAGGTCACTGAAATGCTCTGAAGTTCTGTAATTATGTTTCAACCTTTGTCATGACTTCTCAAATCCAGCGTTGTCAAGTATGAGTGTGTTTACCAAAGATGTAGACGTTCATTACGAGTCCTGACTCTTTTTCGGTCAGATTGTGAGTAAATTTCAACTCATCGACACAAATTCAAGTTTTTCTCCACTTTCTAAATACCCAGATATTACAAGTAGAGCACCAAAATCCAGTGGAGAAAAGAGACGATGGCGAGAGTTAAAGGGTTACGTTGTTTACAACCCCCCCCAATTCTTTAGTCGACACTGACCTTGAGTCTGTGCAAAGCCTTCCCACAGCGGAGGAACAGCACCGAGTAACTGTAAACACCAACACCAGCCATCAAACCGGAACTCGTGGTTTCAGTGATGTGAGGCTCACTGGAGGTTGAAGGTTCAGGAGCGTCTCTGGTTCTGAGGCGTCGGAGGCCAACATGCTTCTCGGCTTCTGGGGTTAAAACGTGTGGCACTGTGCGCCACCTGTTTGCCAGTGGAATGTAAAGCGAGGACCAGTTTTTCAGCATTTGCATTGCAAACATTGTGAACAGTGACGCTCTTCCCTCCTGTTCACTGAACACTGCAGAGGTTTCCCTCAGCTCGCAGGAATCTGCTGCATTCCAGCTGGACGAGGCGCGTTTGATGACAGGTGAGATGGAGAATGGATCGGCTTGTTACTGCATATGGCGGCACAGCCATTTCCACCCTCCCCCACTTGGATTTAAGTCAAGTTATCACCCATAATGTTGTTTTGAAAAGAAAACGAAGCTCAACAGGACGGATAGAACCCAGCGCTGAACGCACCTTTGGGGATATTGCAGTATTTTTTTTTCCCACTGAACGCAATGCTGAAATAGTTTTGTTTTTGTTGCACCACTGAAGCTGCTCAGGCTTTTTAACTCCACATGCTGCATGAACAATCAGACAGGACATAACCAATCTGATATTAATGATAACGGTGGAAAATGAAGGAGATATGTGCAACCCTTTCACTCAGACCAACAGGAGCTAAGTGAATTAAAACACACTAACTGTGTAATTCAAAGGTGTATTTCCAATTAGTCTTAAATCTATGGTGAATAGGCTGCATGATCTTTTTTTTTTTCTCCCTGTCACCTATCTTATGAGTCATGTTTTGAAATATGTGGCGCAGAATATATCAAGGATCAGCTGTAAAACAAACCGTGAATTAATCTCCGGATTTCTAGAAACACGACCAAGGACGCGACCTTGCCTGTATTTATAGCCTTTACTTGAAACCGGCGCGTTTAATGTGGCTGCAGCTTCCCGGCGGCCCGGCTGGCTGCTGCTGAGCGGAGCGGAGCGAGCGGAGCGAGCGCAGCGCACAGCCGAGCGCAGCTTCCAGCGCTCACAGCCGGCTCGCAAAGAGTTAAATTAATCTCTTCTCTCCCCTCGCTCATCCCTCTCTCTCTCTCTCAACACACACACAGGCTGCCACCGCCCCAGATAACAGAGGGGCGCCCTCTCCCCAGCCAGCCAGCCTCCGCTAATCGCAGTGGCAGGAGGGGGGAGTGGAGTGCCGGCGGCCTCTCACAGCGCTGGGCTTTTTATTGACGCTGCTGCCTGCCCGCGCGCGCGTGTGTGTGTGGTGTGTGTGTGTTGTGTGTGTTGTGTGTGTGTGTGTGGTGTGTGTGTGTGTGTGTGTGTGTGTGTCTGTGTGTGTGTGTGTGTGTCTGTGTCTGTGTCCTGCCTGCGCGCAAGGCTTGTGCGCGCTGCTTGTGGGTGCGTGTCGAGAGCGAGAGAGCTATAAAGAGGTGTGTGTGTGTGTGTCAGTGGAGTGTGGTGCGTCGTGCACGCGCGTGTCTGTCTGTGAGTGTGTGCGCTCGCTCGGCTCCTGTGTGTGTGTATGTGTGTGTGTGTGTGTGTGCGCGCGCGGTGTGGCGCTCCCCGCCAGCAGCGGAAAGCAGGGAGAGGCGGGGAGCTGGGAGGGTGGGGTGGCGAGGTTATGAGCGGAACTCGACAGAGGCGACAGACGAGAGGGAGGAGGGGGGAGGGGGGGGGGCGTAGCGGGGGGTGGAGGGAGGGAGGGGGGGGAGGGAGGAAATCTTTCTTGTGCTGCGCTGAGAGCCGCCACCGCTTCTCCTTCCTCTCAGATAAGGTTCGTTTGAAGGTTTTCATCTTTATTCTATAAAAAAAAAATTTAAAAAATGAAATGACGCGGCTGTTTGGCGTTTCTGCGTTTTTTTCCCTTTTTTTTTTTTTTTTTTGGAAAAGGAGGAGAAGAAGGTGGTGTTGGGGGGCTGGGGGGGTGGGGGGGTGTTTTATGATCCCAAGGTCGGAATCGACACGTGTGACTGATCGCGCGTCGTCACGAGCGCCACTGGATTGATCGCATCGATGAATTTAGCCGCTATTGATTACCGAGTAATCTATAGGTCCATGTCTCTCCGAGCTCCAATTATCGGAGCCTCTCTCCCTCTCCCTCTCTCCTTCCTCCTCCCTCCTACCTCCCTCTCCCCTCTCTCCCTCTCCCTCTCTCTCTCTCGCGCTCGCGAGCAGCAGTGTTTGGCTCGGAGCCACGCTCGCCCTGCCGCGCCAGGCTGTAATTATCCCCGGTGAGGCCGCTGCTAACACAGCGTGGCGCGCCTGTGGGGAACGGTTAGCCCTACAACACCGGTGGTGGGGGGAGGAGGAGGAGAATGGGGGGGGGGTGTGGGGGGGGGGGGGGGGGTTGCGTGCCAGCGTGCGCGTGTGGATTCCGCGTTTGTGTGACACGGGGGGAGATAGTGATGCCGTGTTGATATTTCAGGAGCGTATATCAAGGCGATTTCAAGTCCTCACATGAACCACATGGCTGTTTTTAGGGAAAAAACAAAAACACCGAATCAGACAGCTGATTGGAAAGTGATATTGATCTCTATTAAAACACGCGCGCTGACGACATTAAATGCCCAATAAGCCCCTTATATCCTCGCTTTAATTGGATGCTGTATGTAAGGCGCCCGGTCACCGGCGAACACGCACTCTCTGTTAAGTTTTATAAGCCGTGTTGCGGGCATAGATGTATTGATTGCACGTGCACATGCCCGAGCTTGTGCGTGCTATAGCGAGTGTTCGGGCAAGTTTGTGTGTGTGAGTTGCAGTAAGCGATCCATAACGATCTGCAGGTGGATTGTGCTGATTAGTACCGGGCTGCTGTGGACTGAGCTGCGTGCAAAGAGCTTCCTGCAATCTGAGCTGCCGACTGACTGTGCGTGGTGTGTGTGTGTGCGCGCGCGGTGTGGTGTGTGTCGTGTCTGTCTGCCTGCTTGTGTGTTGGCAGGCAGCCCCCTTTCCAGAAATGTGTGTCGGGACTGTGCGCTTTTCCGTCTCTCTTGCTTTCGGGTGTGTGCGTCTCCGAAACGAAAGCGCGTGTGCGCGAGGTGCGTCGTCGGCCTGTTTGCGCACACGTGAACTTGCAAACGTGTGTGTTTGCCAGGCCGCCGCTTCAGCCCTGATTGCAGCAGCAGATGGCTGGATCACTGTGACCTCCCAGAGTGCGGCACTTTACGCACCAGGATGCATCCGTACGTACGTACGTACGTACACGCGCGCGCGCGCGCGCGGGTGTGTTCACGCTGTTTGGTTTTACAAGACACACACCTATAGGCACGGATCCCCGACAAGACATAAAACGATGGCGAGGGGAAGGGATCACAATTCTAAGCAGGCTTTTTCGTCACCATCATCCGGCATGAGCGATTTCAAAGGCACACGCTGTTCTCGGCCCGGCTTTTCAAACCACAAAGTTCACACACACTCATAAAAGTGCAGCCAAAAAAAGGGCTGCTCTCGCTCTCCAGACCTGTTTTTGTGTCTCCGTCAGAGTCTCGGCAAAGGTGTTTTTTTTTTTTCTGAAGCTACAAGCGTGTGTTTCTGTGTCGAGCGCCAGAAATTTGGTTTGCCCTGCGGTTCCTGGGAGCAATATTCATCCTAATCCAGTTTTCCAGTGAATGATGGAGGGAGCCGCTGCCTTCTACGCCCTCTGAGTCAGAGCAGGAGGGAGACAGGATGAGGAAAGACCTGCCCTGTGCCATGATTCTTGTTGTCTGTCTTTCCAGTGGCGTGCTGACCTTTCATCATGATAATAGGTTGTGTGTGACATTAGGGATTCTGGCTTCAGTGCCTATAAGACCGTAGTATTACGGCCGTTTCAGTCTTGGTGGCTTTAGCTTGCGTAAAGATGTGGCTCCCTGTAAAGAAGCCTGCTGGGAGACCAAATCTGATTTGAAATCAGATACATTTAAAACCCTTTGAAAACGGCACATGAAATCCTGTTATAGGCCAATATTTACACCAAAGGCACGAACAGTAAATGCTGTGGTGGAGGGTATCGTCGGGTTGCCAGGTTGGATCCTACCTGCTAAAATCTGGGCAGCACAAGTAAATGAGACATAGGTGCAGTGTGGCTGAATGTGTCAAGTATGACACTGCCACTGCCAAGGCTAAAGATGGCGGTATACGTCCTGGGGAAATAAACACTGGTTTGTTTTGTTGAGAAAAAGAAGGCGAGCCAAACACGATGCTTTTGCAACAGTGAGCGCAGGTATGCTGCTCGGGAGAGAGTTGCTCGCCGCATGCCAGCTGTCACTGTGTGACCACAAAATTTAAAAATGAGCTGGATCTCTGTTCAGGCAGGCTTCGTCTCGTCTGCGAGTTAAAAAAAACGTGCAGCCCGAAGTCTCCGCACGCCGAGCCCGTTGGAATAAACCGCCTCGTCGTCCATCCGTCTTCTGTACCGCAGGGCGCCGGAGCCCAACCCGCTGGACGCAACTCGAACGGGTCACCGGTCCATCCTGTGCAGAAACAGAAAGGGATGG